>NC_031965.2:18684210-18909210 GCF_001858045.2 Oreochromis niloticus
AAGCAACAAATACCTACTGTTCAAACCTTCTGTTTGCGAGGGGCAGCCAATCACAGCAAAATTGGCTTAAAGGTAACTTTGCTCCTTAACCCTTTCACACATAGTGGTCACTACAGTGGGCAGCTATTCAAAGGCTGTTTTCTTGTATTTGTGTCAGTGTTGATGGTATACTTGCACATAAACCACTACATTGGACACTGATGTGTCACTCCACACCCTGCGACCCACTGGTCGTTTAATGTTACTATAGATGTATGTCGTGTTTCATTGTAATTATTATTATTTAACCCTGTCATGCGTGAAGTATGACAACCTCAATCAGGATTTTTTCTTAAGTATTTTTATTTATCTTTAGGCATGAAAAGATAAATAAAAATACTACAGACAAAAATCCTGATTGAGGTTGTCATAATCCTGCATGAAAGGGTTAAAGGAGGAGGACCTAAAACAGCTGTTTTGAATAAATTCAATGAATTTTCTCTGGCTGATATTTGTCCTTTGGCTTCTGGACATCCTTTTTTCTCTTTATCCCTTTAGTTCAGTCTTGTTCATCTGTTTTTGTGCCTTGCAGCAGTAATGTAATCCACCACAGTGGGTCTGGTGGATCTATGAATGTTATTTAAATCAAAATTATGGCACAGATAAAGTGTCAAATTCCACACTTGTAGTTCATCCCATTACATCCTGTTACATTATTCTTTATCAGTTACACTGTAACTAAACACTGGATACTCCTCCCTACATTTCAAAAGCTTCATTTAAATATCTCCATTATCAAAATCAGCTTAATCTCTCTCATTAGAGCATAAGTGCACACTCACTCCCAAGCCAAATTGTTTCAATTAGGTTACAGGCATTACTAATAGGCTTTACAGCTTGGTTAATGGGCTAAATGGCCTTCCTAATTTTTTAAGTCCTTATCAGCAGATTAAACAAATAGAAATGATGGCCATAAATTGGTGTACAGTGTCTTCGGCCAAAGCCACAACTGCTGTTTTCAGTTGCAGCTGTACCTCCAGGTATGGCTTAATGTAAGACTTGGCCACAAATCCCAATGTCCCGCAGCAATAAGCCAGTGACTTTTTCGAAAAGCACATATTACTTTCTTGCCTCGCTGTCAGGGGGGAAAGAAACACTTAAACCCTTAAGTTAAGAAAAAAACAAAACAAGAAACAAACTAAAGGACCATAATATAAAAACCTACTTAATTATTAATGTACTCACTATATATCAAACTTAAAGGTACATTGAAAAAAATGGACCCTGCAAGTAATAGCAACCCCAAGGCATTAGTGTTAATACTTCAGTGAATAGACACCATTTCAGTTTTCCAGCCTGTAGAGTTGAAACTTATCTCAGAAATGTCATGAAGAATGCACAAAGCAGCCCATAAGAGTTACTATAATAGTTTGTCTTTTTTATTTATCTTTCACTCTGCGATGGATTTTTCTTCCTTTATTACACATACAGATGAAACTCGAAAAATTAGAATATCGTGCAAAAGTTCATTTATTTCAGTAATTCAACTTAAAAGGTGAAACTAATATATAATATAGACTCATTACATGCAAAGCGAGACATTTCAAGCCTTTATTTGTTATAATTTTGATGATTATGGCTTACAGCGTGTGAAAACCCCAAATTCAAAAGCTCAGAAAATTAGAATATTGTGAAAAGGTTTAATATTGTATGCTCACACTCTAATCAGCTAATTAATCCAAAACAGCCTTTAAATCACAGGTGTCGAACTCCGGGCCTCAAGGGCCGGTGTCCTGCAGGTTTTAGATGTGTCCTTGATCCAACACAGCTGATTTAAATGGCTAATTTACCTCCTCAACATGTCTTGTAGTTCTCCAGAGGCCTGGTAATGAACTAATCATTTGATTCAGGTGTGTTGACCCAGGGTGATATCTAAAACCTGCAGGACACTGGCCCTCGAGGCCTGGAGTTCGACACCCCTGCAGTTTAAATGGTCTTTCACTCTGGTTCAGTAGAAATAACAATCATGGGGGAGACTACTGACCTGACAGTTGTGCAGAAAACCACCATTGACACCCTCCATGAAGAGGGAAAGCCTCAAAAGGTAATTGGCGCTCCTGAAGAACAAACAACATCAGAAGTGTCTTACCTGGGCTAAAGAAAAAAAGAACTGGTTTGTTGCTCAGTGGTCCAAAGTCCTCTTTTCTGATGAGAGTAAATTTTGCATCTCATTTGGAAACCTGGTCTCAGAGTCTGGAGGAAGAATGCAGAGGCACACAATCCAAGATGCTTGAAGTCCAGTGTGAAGTTTTCACAGTCTATGTTGATTTGGGAAGTCATGTCATCTCTTGGCGTTGGTCCACTGTGCTTTACTAAGTCCAGAGTCAGCGCAGCCGTCTACCAGAACATTGTGGAGTATCATGCTTCCTTCTGCAGACGAGTTTTATGGAGATGCTGACATCATTTTCCAGCATGACTTGGCACCTGCCCACACTGCCAAAAGTACCAAAACCTGGTTCAGTGACCATGGGATTACTGTGCTTGATTGGCCAGGAAACTTGCCTGACCTGAACTCCAAAGGGAATCTATGGGGCACTGCCAAGAGAAACATGAGAGACATGAAACTGAACAATGGAGAAGAGCTGAAGGCCGCTATTGAAGCATCCTGGTCTTCCATAACACCTCAGCAGTGGCACAGGGCATATATACCATGCCGCACTGAGGCAGTAATTCATGCAAACGTGACCCAAACCAAGTACTGAGTACATATGCATGATTATACTTTTCAGAGGTCCGACATTTCTCTATTTAAAATCCTTGTTTTATTGTTTTCATGTAATATTCTGATTTTCTGACCTTTTGAATTTGGGGTTTTCACAAGCTGCAAGCCATGACCCACAAAATTATAACAAATAAAGGCTTGGAATATCTCAGTCCAGTACAGCATCTTGGGGATGTGGTAGGATTCACATCATGGATGTACAGCCAACAAATCTGCAGCAACTGTGTGATGCTGTCATGTCAACATGGACCAGAATTTCCAGCACCTTGCAGAATTGATCTGAAGACTAGCAGGTGTACTTAATGAAGTCACCACTGAGTATATTTAGACATGTAACACGTGTTAGTCCAGCAAAAAACGGAGCGCATGGTTGACACAGATATGGTGTACACAGAGTGCATACATACTGCCACTAGGGGGAGCTCCTCTACAGCTAAACAGCTGCTGCTCTGTCGTAACCGTGTGCTCGGAAGCCCTCCTTCTTTATTTATCATATCAGGTTCACTTGTGCTGAACCATCAGCTTTAAATAAAACACATACAGCCAACCTGACACAGTTACACCATTTTGTTTTCACTGTCCTCGTGAAACTGAAGCTGAAAACAAACCCAAACTAATGCAAACTAACGAACAATTAAAACATTGATGTCATGTGTTCAGTTTGGAGCCAGAGGGCTGCTATTTGTTATCAACCAATTTCATACAATAAAAATGTATTTGCAACCAAAGACAGATTTTTTTTTCCTTTTTTATTGTCACAGTCTGTTAATTTATTCAGACTGATATCTGAAGCCTGTTACATCATAGTTCCGGTATGGAAATCGATATAATTTTAATTAATTATTATCTTTTATTATTGGGATAATGACTGATTGCTGTAATTAGGAGCGGTCATCTGTACTGATACAAGGTTGGCTTTGTTTTCCTGACATGCAGAAATCATGCCGCTTGTGCAGGTTTCTCGTGCACCGAGAGCAAAACAGTCTGCAGTCGGCTCTTTTGTTCGAGACCAGATTCAGTGTGTGTGTGTGTGTGTGTGTGTGTGTGTGTTGTGTGTGTGTAAGAGAGAGAGGGAGAGAGAGAGAGAGAGAGAGGGGCAGTTTTTAGGATACAGCAGAGTGAATGAGGAGGCTAGAGAGAGAGAGAGCGGGATGCTGACAGACTCCTGATAGATGGTTAAAAATGGCGAAATCTCGTTCGACCCCTGCGAGCCACCACCTGACTGTAGCACTGTAGGTCGGAACATGTAGTATCTGAAGCTGGACGTCTGCGCTCCTTTCCCTCTTTTTTTTTCTTTGACCCGTGTTTGTTCATCTCACGTTGTTCTCTGCGAGTGCTGGAATATCTTCCGTGTTTAAATGGCATCCACAAGGCGCCGCCGCCTTCTGTGCTTTTTGGGAATACTCCTGAACGCTTTAATCGGTAAGTGGCATCATCTTATAGCGTAGTGTGCAGCAGAGTGTAACAGCGTTACAGAGGACAGCCTCTCTCAGCCCGGTGCTTACAGCAAGCAGCGAGCCTGTTAGTGACCAGTAACCCTGAACTTGGCCCCTCTCCGGCGTCTGTTTGTATTCTGGGCAGTAAGAGCCGGGTGAGCGCCCTTGTCCCTCGTGCACTGCGGAATGCCTGTGTGCACTTTACTGAGTTGTGCACGAACACCTGGAGTGTGCTTAAAGTTGTACTCTGTGCTTTCTGCAGCGCTTGTACTGTAAGTGTTTTTACGCACAGCTGCTTTGGAGCTCCAGGTAGCTCCACGATACGAGGCATCCCACCCAAGTTTGCTGTAGTCCCCCAGTGATCAGGGTCGATATCTCGTTTGCATGTATTTTGATCTACATTAGAGTAAAGTTAAAGGTGAACTATGATTGCCCGCACAGAAAGTCTTGTGTTTCCAGGAGCCAGCAGTGTGCAGGGTAGAAGGGCTTAACTCTTCAAGCTAACTTGTAAAAAGTGACTATGCTTCTCTCACAAATAGTTTCATTTAAGATCAGGGGACTTTTTCAAAGCAGATGGAGGCCTTGACTGTCCAGTCCTCAGAGCACACCACCCTGCGGCTGGGTGAGGTGACAGTGGTTATTGCTCTCAGAATAGATTAAACGACTGTGGTTATTGCCTGCTGGGGAGAATATTTGTACAGATTAAATGTCAAGACTGTCTCTCTCCTTCTTTTCAAATTTTCTTTCACATCCCTTTGTTCAATATGACAGACAGTTTCTCTCTCGCTCTATGTGGGGCCCCCTTAATTCAAAGGCAAGAGAGAGTATTGAGTATTTGCAAAGCATACCACACAGGGACCCACAAAGGCCCCACTGGAATCATAAAGGCCTGTACACAGTGGTTCATAACATGTTCAGCGAGAGGGCTGGGAACAAAAACGTCAGAAACAGAGCTCTGTGATGGATGAAGCTCCAATCTTCCCATCACATTAAGGAAATGAAGTGCTTTCAAGTGCCTGGCCGCTGCAGAGATTAGATTCAGTTTAGATAAAGGCACTTTTTATGATATTTTAGGCAGTTTTGATAAGACTGCGAAAAGCATTCAGACCAAAGCTGGCCTTAAATCTCACAGGGACTGAAGAAGTCAGAGAGCCAGGAAGAGTTCAGAGCATCACTCTGAAGATCTCATGATTTAAAAAAAATTCAGTTTATCAAAGGGTTAATTATTTGCTTTGAATGGACGGCTCTGTGGTGGCTTGTGAGTTTCGAGCTTCAGAGAAAAACGAGAGCATCAAAAATTCGAACTGATTTGCATTTTAATTCAAAATGATTTGGTTTATCTGAGGGAAGATTGCGCCGTTCACCGGCAACAGATGAGTGATGGAGAGAGCTGAACTGTGCAACTACTTTCTTTTCACCTCATGGGCTACTTCTTAGCATTATTACCATCACTAAACAGCTCCAAGCTTCTATTATAATGGGTAAATATCAATTGAAGCTGCACGCTCTTTAATGAGATGGAGCACAAAGGTAGCTAGAAAACCAGAGTATTGATTAATAATATATCAAGCTGAAGCCTATAGGAGGGAAATTTAGCATCAGTCCTGCACATATAGTCTTCCCCCAGGAAAAGAAATAAATATTGGTTTGTTTGTTTGTTTTTAGCCAGATGTTAGAGGCTTTATAACCAACAAAGAAATTGAAGTTGCTCATTTTAACGGTTTATTCATGCTCATGAATCTCTTTTGTTTCATCTGCACTTACACACTCAATCATACTTAAAGTTCAGGTTTTTGTTGTTTTTTTAAAGTCTATTTTTATTTAATTCTTGACACTCACAAGATAGTGCCACCGCAGTTTTTCCATCTACAATTCATACATACATATATATATATATTTACTTGTGAAGTGTGGGAAGCCTTTGAATCAAGTCATGCATAGTGTTGCAGATGCAGACACACAAAAATTAAAACCCCATCTTTGAGTTAATGCAGCATTTAGAGTCACACTTAACACACACATAATGACAGAGTGAGATAAGAATGCAGGTAACTACTGATAAAACTGCTTTAGTTAACTTTACTTTTCCTTTAATGTCATGTTTAATTTGAATCTCTTAGACTATACCACAGTTATCATAGTTTTTCTAGATAATCTTATAGTGTTGACAACAGCTAAAGCCTTTTGTAAGCAATTCTAATCTAGTTGATTAAGTTTAGTTAAGTATAATGTCTGGACTCGGACTACACCCATAATTATTGTGCTATCATGTGATATGATGTCCGTAACTTTGTGTCCTCACTTTGCTTGTGTGTCCTGAGCTGACTTAGCTCTGTCAGTGGCGCTTGTGTCTGCTAGCTCTGATCTGTCTGTGAGTCACTGGGTGTCATCTTCATTCTGCTATTGCAGCAATAAACCTTAGTGCCAGCCCGCCACACTTATCTGTCAATAGTAAGTAAGCCAAAGCATGAGCTGCACTTAGCTGACGGTCGTCTCCAGTCTTACCCGCTAATCCCCTGTGCTACTGCCTGTTTTCTGGGCATGAAAAGAGCATAATTGTGTGAATGTGTGTCTGTCTCCTCGTCAACGCATGAAGAGCCACACCTGCAGACCCTGATGCCCGCAAACGTGTTTCTGTGGCTAGGCCACTGGTTTTGCTACTAATTTGTACAGCTGTGATTTCCTCTCCCTCTGCACACCCCTGGATGCTCGGCATTCACAGATGACCTTAACCTAAAGCGCACAGAGCGCAAAATCCGGCTCTCCCCTCCTTCTGTTGTCCTCCTTCTGCCTGTGCATTATTGGATCTATCTGTCTTATAATCTGCTGCTGTGGTGAAAATTATTTTCTCTGACCTTTCTCACACTGTTGTTTGTAACCTTCTACCCAGCCAGGGCTCAGAATGGCATTAAACAATCACTCTAGCAGCACACTATATTTATAGGGAAAGCCAGAGCCCAGCAACCTCAGATTGTTTTAGCTAATGGAAGAAACTCTGATTGCTTGAACACAAAATCATTAAAGTTGTTTAATCCACTCCAGATCAATGAGCCCGTATACACACTGAACACTAAAATGTTATTATCCTGTCTGCTCTGAGGCTTGATAACATTGATTAATGTCTTTTTTGCCAGCTTTGGAAGAGGAGAATAAAAAGCCTCCAATACACTTTCAGTTTACACAAATAAAGTAGAGCTGAGTGGAAAACATCCTGGGTGTGTGGCTGCTGCCTTTTTCTTTCTTTTCTTTTAAATCTGCCGACTGCTTCTGTTTGAAAGCGCGATATTATTTGGATCAAAGGAGATGGAGCTCTGTGGCCAGCATCATTTTTAAGAGCAGCAGCTCGGGCAGCAGGATCTGCCAGCTAAGGGTTAATTATTTCTCCAACACCACCCCCTTGTTTTTCACAAGTGGTACCAGTGATGTCTCTTCTGGTCTCATGGCCATTTCACTTGCCGTGCTCGTTGAGTGTAAGAAGGGGAGGGGGGTAAGTAAGGAAGGGACACAGAACATAGGGAGAGCTGCTTCTTTGCATTATGCTCCACATGTGATCTTTGTGGAGTGTGTCAGTGAATTCCCTGCCTTTTCCTCAGGGGAAGTGGTTCTCCTCTGGAATTTGAAATGATGAAGCCAGAGGTTCTGTGTTTTGACCCCTGTGCTTTGCCCCCCTCTGCTGCCCTCCCCTAGCCCGTCCCACCAGATTCCAAGGCCTGGGGCAGAAACTGGTAGTGCTTAGTCCATCAGCAGCTGAAACGTGATACCAAGAGAGCTCTCTAAGCTCCTCTTTTATAGTACCAAGCCAGGTCAGGCTGTTTACATCCTTTATTTATTATTCTCCCAGTAACCCCCGGTAACACACACACACACACACACACACACACACACACACACACACACACCTCTTTTACCCTCAGAGACTGCAGACACTGAAAATCTGATCTGCTCTGACCACATTAGATTTGTGAGTGCGGTTAAGAAAAACTGCATAATTTTGTGCTGATGGATGAAAATGAAAGCGCGAATGAGCTGTGACAGTGTTACAGCCACAGGTTAAACAGTACAGTCACTAGAAGACTAGAAGTGCTTGTCTTTAGTACAAGAATACACTCGCTCGGGGTGCGTTCACTCCACAGACTGTGAATCCTCTTGTGACTGTAGCCCGGAGGTGGCTCAGCCGGAGGCGTTTTATTCATCAGGTGCGAGGGCCAGGTGAGCAGCTATAAGGACATAAGGAACATAAGGAACACAGTTACTGTTTGCTTCAGAGGTTAATGTGAAAATTATCAGCTTTGATGCAGTGGTTGGCGTCCATTGTGACCGGGTAGTAAGGGTTGTTGAAAAGGATGGATGGTATTGAAAAACGCGCACGCTGACAGGTTAAAGCAGCTTCACTAACTTGACAGAGAAAAATAAGTATAAATTAAAAGGAAGATATTTTGTGTCGCACATAAGATAATAAATGTATATGTATGATTTCACAAGAAGTCTTCATAAGGATTATGTATTGTAGGTATTGTGTCCATTCGTCTCTCCACCTTACATAGAATGATGAAGTAAGGCCCCGAAGGACTACCGCGGAGGTCACATAACACATATTTTACAACTATTACACTGGCTGTGTAGATTATTTTTTATTTTTATGTTGGGAATTCAGCTTTTACTCATTACTATTAAAGCTGACTCCTCTGAGCTTTATATGCACCTGCGTTTAACGTTAGGTCCTGTAGCAAAACTGTGAAGAATCTTTAAACTGACAGTTACTCCAAACTCTGCAGCGCTCTTCCTGCTAACATTTAAATGGAGAGCACTGAATTGGTGATAAAAATAAAAATGAGATTGTAGTTTAGTAAAGCAGAAACAGTAAAAATGTGTGAATGAAACAGACTTAAAGGAAGTGAAAGCGTAATATGGGTAACGCAAGTTACTCGACTCGAGGTCGTGTGGTTTCCAGTAATCATACACAGCCAACGCCACCACATTTTACATGCTCAATAGCTCAATCTGGAGCTGTAATGGAACTTGATTGGAAGGTCTGTGGTTCAGTCCCTGGCTTGGGCAAGATGAACCCTGAGTTGGCCCGGTGCATCTGTGTGACCAGGTGAATAGGTACAGAAACAAACGGTTTGTGATTGGTTGAAGGAAATTTGTTGTAAAAAGCTTTTTGAGTCCTGAGTTACGGTAGAAAAGCGCTATATAAATATATAAGTACTAGTCCATTTTACCATTTATTTTCATGTTAAAATGTATGTGTTTGTGTTTCCTCAGGTGTGATGTGTGAGGCAGAGCTGTCCTTCACCTTGGAGCCCAGTGACATTATCGCTGTGCAGGAGCAGCCTCTCATGCTCCACTGCCAGGTGGATGGCATCCCCCCGATTACGACACAGTGGAGGCGTAATGGCCTACTTTTAACTCAGGACCAGCATCATACCACCTTCATCAATGGCTCACTGCTGATCGCGCACTTCCAGAAGACCAAATCTGACGGCTCCTCTGATGAGGGCGACTACGAGTGCATCGCCCAGAATTCCTTTGGGTTGGTGGTGAGCCGTAAGGCACGCATTCAGGCAGCCAGTAAGTCTTTCTTTTGGTCATCAGCTTATATAAATGGTAGTAGCAGCGAGCAGTCTCCAGTAACCACTGAATTTTGGGGGGTAGTTTCTGGAAGTGCAAAAGGCCTAATTTTTCAGCCAGGGAGGATTTTGCTTGGTTTAAATGTGTCATACTTATTTGAATACACCGGTGCTCCCTTGCAGTATATTGAAGTGCACAGTGAAATAAACAGCAAAAGTTGACGATATATATGAATTACACTAAGAGATTTTTTTTTCAGGTGTATTTTGGACTTAAAAAAAAAAAAGAGTCCAGCTGATGGTCGTGTAGAGGAAGTCTCCTTCACTCTGGAATTAGCTGACCATGATTATGATTGACGTCTCTGTTGATTTTATTGCTCTTTTGTTGTCATTATGAGATACTGGCTTCATCATCCTACATTATCCTATATCAGGATACCAATATATCAGTTTGTCTCGAACTGATTGTATTAACTGAATGAAAGTCAATGCAGTTACAACACAAGCAGAATCACAAGCACTTACTTGTGATTTCGAGTTATGATCATTTTTCTATAAACAAAATGTAAACATTGTAATGGAAGATTGCCTCAGGTATTTTGGTTTAGTCTCTGTATTGCTGCTGTGCACGCTCAAGTAAATGCTCTTAATATATCCCCAGCTGCTTGAATAATTTCATATACGTCTTTGAGTGTAATGAACTTTCTGATGCTCATCTGCAGTGCTGCTTAGAAATGGAAGCCTTTTGAATTTAGCATTAACAAGCGCTCATGCTGAGAGTCTCCAAGCTGCTTTGTAAGAGTGCAATAAGCTCGAAGAAACCCAGCAACCCACTCACTGGTAGAGGCATCAAGGTGCATTTTCTCAAGCATGACGACCAGACTCTTTGTTTGAAGTCCCACTAGTTCAACGCCATTTTCCCTGCATTGTTGCCATGGTTAATTGTTACTGCATTTTTAATCTTGTCACCGTGAGACCGTCTGACTCTCTGTCCTCCCTCCCTGCCACTGTTTCGCATGCCTCCACTTACTTTAAATCAAAGGCATCCAGGATCCACACTCCTCCTGCAGTTTTAGTGATACTGTACTGCTCCACACTGTGCCGAGTTAAGTCTTTTTCGAAGGCTCTGTTATGTATATTCTCAAACACAGAGATGGACAAAGACTCACAGAAGCCTGTTGATTCCTGTGGTTATATGTAGACAGGGTACTGCTGTGCTGTTGTGCCCAATACAGCTTTTCTACCCAGTGGGATAGGGAGGTTAGCATGGACGTCTCACTGGCCAGAGAGAAAAGTCACTGCAGCTCAGTGGCTGGCGTTGTCAAGCACATGCAACCTTTCACAGCCTCCCTAAAGGGTCTTTCTTTTCAAAGGTCATATTGAATCCTCTGTTGCGGCACATTTTTGATTCTGCATGAGGGAAAAGTCAACAGTAGTGCCCCTGTTTTCACAAAATGAATCAGGGGTAGGAATACTTGGTGGAAAAAACCCCCCATTAATTTGTAGAGCCTGACTGATGTATGATTTTTAACAATGCCCACACGGATATTCGGAGATTTTAAAAATACAATATATCATCGAATATTTTTTATTCTTTCTCACATGCAGTGTGTAACTAGTTCTGAATCCTTGCTGATGTAATATGACAACATAAATTAAACATAATCATGTTTAAATGTGACAAAAAGTCGTGGATTGCTCATTTATACTCTACCCGACTCTGCTCAGATCAGCTGGTTGTTGTCTGTGTGTCGTTTCAAGGACGTGTGTTGCTAGCAGAAAAGTTGCTGGCAACACTCATACAGTGGTTGAAGGGTGGTTCCCCCATCTTTGCTTTTCTTTTCATTTATCGACCATTAGAAATGCAGATTCCGCAGATATAACGGCAAATAGCTAAAACATACCGGGAAATAGCCGATATATTGACTCAAGCTGATATGTGAGTCAGGCTCTATTCATTTAGAGATTCAGTTTGAATCCCAGTTAGACTAACACATGGTCCTGGAGGGATATTAAGGTTTTGTGACCTAAAATATATTATACTCAAATATAGTTAATTTGCATTTTTATGTAAAGCTGTTAAATATTTCAGTATGTATAGCATTAGGTAGATGGTTATTATTCTCTGGGTCGATTCCATTAGCAATATTCTTTGATGGGCGATGTCTATACTGATATTTTTGTTTTACTGTTGTTGGTGTTATTAAAATACAACACAACAGATAAAAATGGCCATAACCATCAACATACGCCCCAATATGCAATATGCAGTCAATAAATGGGACAATACAGATGTTCGACATATATATATATATATCAGTGTTTCTCTAGCGAGGAATTGTGATCCAATGAAAGCATCTATTCCAGTCTCCAACCATGCAACACTCTGCATTACTAATCTGCCTTGAATATATCTGAAATCTTTTCTGATGATTCCAAATCATATCATAATCACACTTAATTTTAAGGGCGCAATAATGTCAAGCTACGCCTCTCTAATTGTTATTTAACTGTAAAGCAAATTAATCTTTCTTTAGTTCAATGGTTCATTAGGGTTTTAGCATGAACAATTAAGAATTATGCAAGTGTGAAGCAGTCCTCTCGCTCCCTCTGCTTCTGGAAAATTCGATGAATGAAAACAGATTTAATGAGTGAACAGTGAATAAATTTAACCAGGAGCAAACCTCAAGCGAACATGGTAGCTCAAGTTCAAAATCTTTCACAGTTGATTTATCCTGTTTTGACTTGGCTTTGTTCTCCAGCTGACCTTTTCCGGGTTTACCCTTGATTGGTATTGATTAGGTAGGGACTAGTGAATTACTGAAAGTCACATTCTGACCTCTGAGCTTTGACCCTCTGAGCTGTGTTGACCAGTTTGTTGACAAAGCGTTGAACGAGTCAAGGCTTTGTTCTTGTCGTCAGTCTTCCTCCTTAATAGAGTTTCGACGAAAAGCCATCACTAAAAGTAAGAACTTTTAGTCTTAAAGTGAAATAAACTCTTTTATCTGTCATGTCTTTGATACTTTTAGTACATATGCCATAAAATGCTACAGTTTCATTTAATTGTTATCTTTCATTCTCTTCATTGCTGTAATTGGGATCTTGTTTTTTTCCCCAATCTTGAAACATGACATAAAATCTCTTGAAGTAGGCAAAATGGCTTTCATACCTGTATTATTTCTGTTGCAGTATATGTCTGAAATACAATACATTGGCTGTAAAGAGTGAAATAGTATTCCTTATTACTAAACCTAATTTCTTGCACTCCTCCTAATCCTTGTTTCTGTGGTCACCTGTTCAGCCCAGATGTGTTCTCGTGGTACTCATCACCAGGTATTAGGTAAATAACATAAAACCTTGTTCTATTTTATCTTCTCTTGGCCTGCCAGAGTTATGCAGTGGGCATGGATTAAATAGGACTCTGTGTTTTCAACATTTGCTCCCCTTAACAGGGTCAGTGACTCGTGTTTGTTTCTTTTCCTGTTCAGTGTTTGTTAATGTTGCTTCTGTCTTTGTGTTTTCGTGGTAATTTGCTGGGTTATAGTCCCTCTGACAACAGAGAGTGACTTGCACCACTGTGATGCAATAGGTGGTGCGATTACTGAAGTCTCTTTATAGCCCTCCCAGTGGATGAATCCTCCATCTTATTCTGCACACTACCACCCTCCATAAATTTTACTTTTTATTTGCTTGACAACCGTTTGTGTGAGCTCACGGTCGGGGGCTGGTGCAGGACTGACTCCCCGTTGCCCCTTTAAATCGACAGTGGGTCCAGGAAACACTTGGAATTTTTTTTTCCCTCCCAAATGTTATCTCTTTGATAGTCCATTTCTCTCTCTTTCCTCACTTTCTCTCGGACCTCCTCATTAGCTTAGGCTCCGGAAGCTTTTCATCATTGGGATGAATGACAAGCCTGGTACAGTGGACCCAGCCAGGGCTCCCGCCCCTCCCCCACAAGCACACCCTCGTCACCAGGCAACACACCACAAAAGCCCTCTGTTACAAAATAGCTTTTAGGATCAATTGAAATGACTTGCTTTTGTCTGTTTGTCTGGAATTATTTGGAAAGAGCTGAAGCTTTGGTAGGAAATATACGTTCACCCTGTTCGACTCTTATATAGAGACTGCAGTTGACCTCAGGGACTGTTTGAAGAGATCTAAAAACCCAGTAGTGTGCACACAATAAGCTAATTCACTGTGAATATGAGTCGTGACTGAAGTCATAAGTAGTAAAATAGCATCATATGTGCATGTGACTATGTTATTATTTTACATATTGCTTCAGCATAATATCCAGCTTGTTTATTCCCAAAACCGTCACGTGAATTGAACTAGTGTTATATGGCAGGCCTCTCAACAAGACTGTAATGAAGACAACAAGAAACAGAGAGGGGGGGGCCTTTAAAGGATGAAATAGGAGATGACATAGGAAGCCTATAAAAGTGCCTCAGTTTATACCCACGCCACTCATTCATGTGACTTTAACTCGTCTGGATGCAAATGTAAAGAAACGTGTTTTCATCAGTCTACATGTGGGAGAAGCTGCAAAATTGCAGTTCGCCACTCCTCAGAGCTTTGTGGACAGATTGCCACGAGCGGCCACTCAGATTCAGACAGCAGCGAGGAAGAGTGATTTATGTGGAGCTGATGGTAGGTTTCATGAGCGTGTTTGTACTTGTGCGTGCACGTGTAGCTCTCGATCACGCTCCGACCTTCCTGTCTCCACCCCTTTCAGGAGCTCCTGCCTGGGTGACCGCTGAAGCTCCATCCTTACATCTCCTGTTGGCTCCCTTTGTCTGCAGGCCAAACCCTGCCTTCGATCAACCCCCCTCCCTGTTCCACCTCCCTGGCTCCTCCGAGCTTGCCGTGAAGCAAGTGATCTCTCTGTCATATTGATCAGCAAAACATAGCTTTAATATTTAAACATAAAGCCTCTTGGCGGGCTCCTTTGTCTCTTGCCAAATGAGAATGAGTTTAATATAAATATTTTCACTTATAGAACAGTAATCCATCTGTATCCCTTTGAAAGCATTGTAGACTTGTTGTTGTTGCCCCCTTCCTTCGTGTGGGCAGGTACATAGGCTGATGTTAACTTGAGAGTGTTCCCTCCTGCTGTGTGGTCAGCACTCCTCCATCTGTCTGCCAGCATAGCTCAGATGAACTGATGGAGAAAGAATTATTTATTTATTTTTTTGCTCATAACGAGCAAGCTAAACTAATGAGAGCTCTGACCTCGGTTGTGTAATTGCACCAGAAACCGATTATTACTCTGCACCTGCTGACTCAATCTGCAGCTCTCATTGCCTGATTATGAATGCTCAGTTCTGGCTCATTTAAAAATCGGAAACAACAAAGCGGTTTTATTACGGCACGCTGTTTTTCTGATTTGAGAGCAGGTTCATTTTCTAAAAGGCAACGACAATGGTCGTCTGACTCTCTGTAACATGCTCCACTTCAAGTAAAGATGCTGTTTGTCTGTTGTGCAGCGCTTTGTTGTCAGCAAGCTAAGTAAACAGCAATACTGAAAACCTCCTCTGGGTAGTTATGCTGACAAACGCTGAAACTTGTCCAGCAGTCCTGTGGGGAAGGGGCGGAGCGAATCTCTATTATGTCTGAAGATGGCACATCACTCACCTAAAAGCGGTGGAAAATCGCCAAGGGATTCCATGCTGCTCATGGAATGCCTTATCGTCTTCGTTTACTCTGCTGTTTTTAAACAGAATGATTTTCTATCCATTTAACAATTTCTGAACCAACAAAACTAAGAGCGCAATGTTTGCCACCGTGCTCAAGTCTTAAGCTGCGCTGACAAGATTTCAGCCATGTACAGAGCACAGACATGCATGGAGAGCTCTAAATATCCTCTGTTAGCTGCTCCATAATGTGAAGGATGAGCTGGATTCAGCATCCTTAAGCTTTAAAAATAACTGCCTGCATAAACAGCATCACTTGGCAAGTGAAACCCACGAAAAAGGAAAAGGATGCAGAAGGGTGTCGATGCCGCTCAGAGACTAAAATGTATTTAACTTAGTCCTCTAGAGGCTCTTCAGTTGTGACATGGATTTAATCACATCACTGTTATTTTTGTGGGATCCCACTTGAAAATGCAAATAAATCTGCGCCAGAATCCTAAGAAAAAAACGTACGCACATTGTACACACACGCGTGCACCATATGTAACAAATTGATAAACAGATATCTACGCATACACAAACTTTGCTTCTTTTTGTCAGTGCGCCAACTTTCTAAGCATCTGCTCTCAGCAGCTGTGCACTGTGTAGCTCATTCAGATTTCATTGTTCTACATATTTCATTGTTCTTTGTGTCAACTCTGGAAAACACAGACTGGAATAACATAATTTAGAAAGTAAATGCCTCAAAGAAACAGCTCATCACTGGGTAGATTCTAGACATTATTCGATGTAGCGGCCTTGAATTTGACAGTGTTTGACAAACAAGTGAAAAGGAAGAAACAAAAGGTTAGCTCGAGTCTCAAATTCAAGTTCAACGTGTGTATGCCTGTCAGTGGATGTGCACGCGATTCTGTTTGTACATATGATGCTACCTTTACTTGTGTGTCTTGATTAAAGTGGCATTCTGTTAATGAAGTCTGTGTCAGCCTGCGGCCGTCTCTGGACCACCCCAGCTATTCTCAAACAAACAAATGAATAGGGGGCCTAAAATTCCTTCTGTCTGCTTTTAAGGCTCATGGGAGGAATTCCTGAGTAATAGAGGTGAGAGGTGAAAGAAGAGAGAGCAGAGGCCAGGCCAAAGGTTGGAAGAGGCGGACTAGTCTCCAAATGTGGAATTTTGCTTTGGCCCCACATCATTAAGATTTTATATTATGGTTTGAACCACGTAGGTTTTTGGCTGCAGGAAATCATTTTTATCAATCGCGTCCTCCCAGGGATAGAAAGATAAGGACGCGTGGGCTTGTTTTGAGCGCGTGTTATGCTGTTCCTGTGATTCCAGGCTTGACGAGGGGCTTGGTTAGCTCTTGCTACTGCCCCGTCACCGCGCTTCACTACACTTAACAGAGCCTTTATGGCCAGATTGCGCAGTTAAAAGTCTTTACAGGGGTCTGCACCATCCACCAATAAAAACACATAAGGCCCCTCTTTTTGTCTCCTTCTTGGCATGCATTCTGTTTTTGCATCTGTGAAAATGTGTAATAAGGACAAAGACAGGCGGGAGGTGGAGCCAGTTGTGGATATTATTATCGCCCTCTCAGTTTTTCACAAAACACACACACACACACACACACACACACACACACACACACACACACACACACACACACACACACACACACACACACACACACACAGGGGGGCCCTCAGTCCAGTTTTGCATTTTGTTTAAGCAGGGATCAGGAAATCTTTCTGCCAACAAGCAGAAGAGTCTGAGACAAAGGCCTGTCAGTGATGGGCAGGCAGCAGCTCTCCTTTGGGCCTCTGCCATCTCTTTCCCACTATCTCGCCTGTGTTTGTGTTTGTGTGTGTTGGGGTACCTCTCGGAGCAGACCAGCAGCCATTGTCATTTATGAAATGCAGGGGCAGTGGAGTGGCTGGGAACAGGCAGAGGCTGTGGAGATGTTCAGCCTCTGGTGGCTCTGCTTTGTGACGGTGGCCCTGACCGTTTGTTCTCCTGACCAACACAGCTAGCTGTGGCTGAGGCCCCCTTTTGTCACTCCTGACTCTGGGTGGGTGTGTTTCCCCGTGCTCCCTCCTGCCTCTTTCTTCCCCCTCTGTTTCGGCATTGACGTAGAAATAAAGGGGTCAGAGGTCATAAGGGGCTGGACGATGGAGAGGGGGTCTTTATCTGGGAAACGGTGACCTTTTTGTGTGCACTAGGGCAGAATACCCCTCCCCTTTTTTCTTTTAAATTCTCCTCCCATCACGTTTCGCCTCTTCCAACACTCGGTCTTATTCCCCAGTGGGGACCCATCCCCCTAGTCTGATTGCCCCGGGGCAATGGCAGTGACCTTGGATTTGGCTGTGAAATAAAATGACCCAACCCTGCCACTGCACCAGAGAGCTAAGCCCGCCCTTTCCCAAATAAGCGATGCAGCAGCCTGTCTTTTTTTCTGTAAATATCAGTAAAGATATTCATTTGTGCCTGTCACATTTTCAGTGTTGCTTTTGATCCTGCTGATATTTACACGTTTCAAACAATACTGGCTGCAGGAGTGATCGATCGATTAATTTATTGATTCAGTAAGAGGGAAGATGCGTGGCAGTGTTTCACACTGCTCATGCGACGATAATGACTGTGTTGCACATTAGAGCTATTTTTGCCCTGAAGTGACAGGATTGAGTGACTGCACACTACGGCTTTTAAGTCATGACCTCAAAGTAAACATGTCAACTTTATATTGTTGTGTTGTCTAAGAAAAAGGGAATTCCATTCTTAGACATATAAATAATGAGCGCTCTTGCTACTGTAACGTCTAAATGAAACAGATAAGTTGTTTTTGAATTACATGTTGCTGCACAGCCTGCAACCCTGCTTCCATAGATACTGAATTTAATGCTACACTTTGCTGTAGTTAGATACTTTCGTTATCATGACATCACAGAACTGTGACATAATCGTAAAACATGTTAAAGCTGTCTAATTTCCTTTATATCTGTTTTCAAAAGAGAAAAGAAGTTTATGAGTGTCACAGGAAGTCTGTTGAAATGCTTAAAGTTAATTTATTGATTTTAAGTTTAATTATCCTAGTGTGATTATCTTCCTTTCATAGTTTATGTAGGCCAGTTTCATATAAAATTAATCTTGTAGTTTGCGGCGTACACTCTTCTTCAGCTGAGTTCGAAAACTTCTGGCTCTGGGTTCAGACTTCCTGGCCAGCTGGGGCCTTTGTGTGTGCCTACGTGGGGTTTTTTCAGAGTGCTCCATCCAAACACATGCATGTTAAGTTAATTGCTGATTTTAAATTGGCGGTGGAGTAGATGTGAAGTGTTTGCCTTTCTGTGTTGGCCTGTGACAGACTCGCAGCCTGTCCTGGGTCAGCTATTGTCTCCAGCCCCTTACAACTGTGGTTGCAGCTCACAGCCTGTGAAGCCATTCGTGCCATTTCTGAGCAGTGCAAATAAATAAATAAAAATAAAATCTAGATAATTAAACTGATTAAAAAAAATAAAGTGTATATATTTTCAATAAGTAAACTGGGGTAAGATAAGTTGGGTTGACCAAATTCTTTTGTAACTTTTTCTTTTTTTGCCGTGTTGAAATACTTTAGCTTCCATGTGAGCATCCATGCATTGTTGTTGCATTTACAGTCAGTCTGAAAAGAGGAGTTGTTATAACAGCCTAAACTCACTGAGGTCCATAATCTTTACTTTCTTCCCTCTATAACTACACGTGTTTGAAGAGTTTGGGGGTAAAAGCCTGTCAGGCTCCACAGTGTGTGCAGAGTTGGTCGCCAGGGATAAAACGAATTCCACAGGAACCAATTAGAAGCGGCTACTGCTGGCATAGGATGAAAGACTTCTGAGATGGCCGGTTTCCTGCTGGCAACCTGTTTGCAGTGTCTATAGTTTTGTTAGCCTGTATGACTTTGGGGAAATCTAATATTTGAAAAATGTGCAGTTTCATTACAGTTTTGCATTACAAATTATGAGTTCTGCTATTTAGAGTGATTTCTCGTCAGCATTCATTAGATACAGAGCAGTCGAGGTTATAGTGTTGTTGTGAACTGATTGTCTTTAGGTTTTGGACACTGGGTTGCATTAAATAAAGCATTTGAGAATGTCAACACATTATACAAGTGCAGATGATGCTCAGGGACTTACAAAATCTGTGAGCATTTTAAATGATTTCAAACGGGGGGGACGAATGAAGAAAATATTCCTAAGGCCACAGCAAAACAAGCCGCGTGAAAATCCAAGCGGGGAATAGGTGAGACAGATGAAAGTGGAGCGCAGCAGGGAGTGAAATAGGTGGAGCATGTGGCGGTGGTCTCGAGTGATCCCTCGGCCTCTCCGGCTCTGAAGGCTGGACCTTGAACCAGGAAGGAACATTCCATTCCGATGCTGTGCCGGGACCTCTGACCCCCACAGCTTTGTTTCCGGGGCTGCTTTCGACAGTCACCAGGGGTACAAAACAACATCGGGCTCACTTAGCTCAAAGAAGCACGTCTCTGCCGTTTGAACATGCCGGAAAACTCCTCCCCCGACCCTGGGCTCGTAATTCATCTCTGTAACTCGCACATTACCTTCGCTTGCGATCAATTAAATGATCTGACAGGGACATGTGCGCAGGATTGCGGTCAGAGACTGTACATACAATACGTTGACCCGCCGCTTTCCCTTAACACGAAGGTGTGTTTCACTCTGAAAGCATCAATGAAACATTTAATTTCTATCCTCAAGTGACAGAGCAGAGAGCGTCGGATCCTTTGCAAGAGCTGTTTTAAAAAGTCTTCTTTCAGTGAGCGCTGCGAGGCGAGATGTGTTTATTTTGTAACCTTATAAAGAATTTGTATCATCCGTCTGAATGCAGTCTTTAATCATTTTTATGAATGTATCTCAGATTTTTTTTTTTTCTTTGCAGAAGTGGTTTCATGTCATGTGTTAGTAAGTCGTAAGGCAGACCATTTCATTGCCACGGCGTGAAAAGATGAAACATGATACTGGCGGTGTAATGGCCCTCTCCATTTTCCAGCATGGGCATTATTTGTGAGAGGTAAGACAGCTTTAGAGGGTTAGGCGGCTGATGGCGATTTGGACGCGTCGGTGATATGTGCTTATGTCTGACAGCTTATAGTAGTGCCCCTCCTATCCACTGCAAGGAACAGATGAGATGAGAGCATGACTGTCAACAGAGTCCATGTTACAGGTTGCTTATGCGTTCTTTGCCAGTGGACATAAATTATACGAATACTGAAACACTCGTATTTTTGAGAGGGATTTCCTCAGACAGGACTCTTGATTAAGACAAAATTTCACCTTAAAGAAGTGATCTCAGTGAAAAGAAATATTAACTGAGTATTCTTAGTGCCATTAAATTAATCAATCGTTGGCTTTCCATATTCCCAGGTGAAGATTAATCGACCATAAATATAATCTGTAATTGCAGCCCAGAGGCGTGCTCCTGACAGGACACTATATAGGGAAGTTACTAAAATTATCCCTCTCGGCTGCTCGAAAACACAATTAATCATTGTGATCTCGCGTTAATCCTCACTGATTGACAGGAATTTGATTTACAGGAATCACTGTAAAGATAAGGCCTTCATTTAATTTCATTGTTCACTGGACCTCAGAAACAAAATATTTCTCTCAATTTATGTAAATCCAAAGCTGCTCTTTGTTTATTCGGGCCCCGCATGTAGTGTCGCGTTATCAGATGGAGCAAATCGTCGCTGAATGTAGTGTCTGCACAGGCTTTGTTTGCACGCACTATAGGTAGCGGCAGAGACAAAGGCCTTTCATTTCTCACCCACCGTCTTGTAACACTAAGTGGTTATGACAGGCTCTGCACTTGCCTTTCCTCTCTCTCTGCTCCTCTTCTTCCTCTGTGGTAATTTTTTTCTCATGATTTCATGTGAGCTAAGCTCCGTGCGGTGGGCGTGGCAGGGGGAGACACACATGTGCGTACAAAGGGGGCTAAGGGGAGGGGGGGTTACTGACTGCATATTATCATGAATTCATCGGGCTCAGGGTGGAGGCGAGCATTGGGGGCTGGGTTCCCCCAATGAGCAAGGGGCAGTAATATCCCTGGTGACCGCAGTCAGCTGGCAGTGTGAATGGAAAGAAGAAGGGGGGGTTAAAAAGATAGTGAAAAGAGAAGAATGGGAGGCAGGCTTTGAGTTTCCAGGCATCTCACTGAAAGGATGTGTTGGTGTCAGTGTCTCAATATTGGAAAATGAGGTGATGGCAGTTTTCCATACATTAGCAGCACCTGCTCTCATGGTCATTACCTAAGATGCTCCATAGGCTTTAAAAGCTGCTGTGACATTATTCCCTATCGCTTCTCTTCCTGTTACGCAATATTTTCCAGTCTTCAGCACGTACATTTTTTTCATCTCTTTCAGTGCACATGAGTATGTGTGTGCGTACTGCTGTGAGAAGTTAAGAACAGCACAAAGCGATTGCTAGAAATATCTCCCACCAATCTTGTTGCCACGATTGATGTCACAGCACCTCTTCTTGGAGTAATTGAGCTGATATTTACAGCATTCAGGGTCTGATCTTTTTTCTCTCACTGTCTTTTTATCCTCCATTTAGCTCAGCATCAGGCAAAGCCCAACAAGAAGCAGGTGGTTCACCCAACCAACACTGTTATGTTTTCTTTTCTCTCATGTCGTTCTCATCAGTGTATTCCTACACCCCCCCCCACCTCCATCAATGCATCTCTCTTTGCCATGCACTTGATGGCAATGTGTTGCCCAGGATTGTGATTAATGGCCACAATTCAGCCTGATAAATTCCCCTGAGTGGGTGCCAGTTGGCTTACGCAGAGACGAAACTCATTACTGCTGTCAGCTGAGCTGACGGCATAGGGACGGGTGTGAGCAATTGTACATGTGCTCGTGTGCGTGTCCGTGCAAGGGAGGGAGAGAAACTAATTTCTGTGCATGTCACTAAGTCTCTTCACCTTTTTCCATATAGAAGCCATCATGCGTGAATAAGTGTGTCCACGTGTTTTAATCTGAGGGTAAAAGTGACAGCGTGTCCCAGGGCTGGTGTCTAAGTAACATGGATCATTTCTGAGAAATGAACGAGCCTGACTCACCGCACACAACCACCACAGCTTTAGGTCTTTAATGGACAATCTCGCACACCACTGCTTCATCAAACAATCATTCTACTTTATAATATCTTAGATATACTTGGCATATATATGGATTCTTATTTTTCTAATTCCCATCTGCCATTCATAAAAAAAGTCTCTTATCGCCACTTAGATACACAAGACAGGTGATTTAAATATTACGTCTTTGTGTCCTTTGTTAAAGTAATTTCTTGTTAAATAATGGACAAAAAATCTTTTTAAAAACTATAATTACCTCCCCATTCTTATTGATGAGGATGTGATGGTGAGAGAGTGAAGCAAGAATGAGGATAGAAAAGGAAGAAAGACGTCTAAAATGAGAGTAAGTCTGCACAATATGGATAAGCAAATGCATGTGTCTTTTCCCTGTGAGATAGCTATCTACATTCACTGACACCACAAAGGCGGCCAAAATGAAGACTTGAGGACGTACAGACGGACCGCATGGATGAAAATTAACTGCATGGCTTTGCTGTATAGTTCAGGACACTGGGTCATGACTGGAAACAAGATAAAGTTATTCTATTTGTTTAGTGGCTGCAAAATATACATAGTGTCAGTAGATTTTTTTCTTGTTTTCTGTCAAACATTTTTTTAATCAAATTAGTTGCTTTAAACACCAAATACATGAATATTTGAAAGTGACAATGGCAGGTATGGACTTGCAGAGATTTAAAAGATGCAAAGATATCAGCTTGTTGGACAGCTAACTAAGAGTGCATGGTTGGAGTTGGTTCACTGAGGGGTTTCACTCTGTCTAGCATCACTATTGCCGAATTGTTTATTGTTGGAATACTCTGATGTGCTACATAAAACAAATATATTTTAATGTACATGAGAAGAAAATGCTGAAATCAGCCTCTCTTAAGTATATTTACATGTTATTTCCATATAACATAATTATGATGTTATCTAAATTCTCCATTAATGCAGCCAATCACGAGAGACCTTGTTCACAGATCTGTTTAACAATTAAAATTTTGTATTTTTGAGAAGTTATATTAAAATCCTGGAAACCCATCCATTATCGTCTCTGGGCACCGCTTCTCGTGTAACCAGTCGATATCAGGGCAAAGAGTTACAGTTCTGTGAGTCAGCCATTATTTATGAATGCAGATAGAGTAAGAAAAAAAAGCCAATAAAAGATGAATTATTTCAGTAGATGTATCCTTTTTTTTCCCTGTCTACAGTGGCCGTTTACCTGCTTTCAGGCAAAGGCCGCTCATACACTGAATGTAAAGCAGCCACATAAATCTTGTTTATAGTAAATTATAATTCAGACTTGGGAAATTTATGGGTCTCAATGCCAAATATAGAAAAGCATTAGTGCTTACATTTGCTGCTGACGCTGTTATTGTTTTGTATAGCTTCAAGAAGCGATCGATCCTAACAAGAATCCATATTTTGCTGATTTAGCTTTAGCTTGTGCAAAGAAAAATCCTTTAAGGTTTTTTCTGATCCACAATGTTGGGGGGGGGGGTGGAGTGTATGTATTGGCCACCCCGCAAGCAGGATTAAAACTCTAAATCTGTCATAGTGACTGATTTGTTTCGGGTAACTTTTCGCGGGTTTGCGTGTTTGGAAGCTGTGATGTGATAAATTCCCAGTGGTAACTGCACAACTGGGGGCCCAGGCCAACTGGACCTCCCCTTTGGGACTTCTGTTGTGTTGTAGGGGATGGAGTGATGTAGAGGTGAGATTTACACAGCCGTTTTAGCCATTTGGGGAGCCAGCATTTAAGGGTGCTATGAGATGCAGTGGAGCGCACGGACCGGTCCCGCCCTGCGTCTTTCAGATTTCCCATGGGAGTGCCAGATGTGGGGTCATCCATCTACTCAGGGTTCAGACCAAGCGCCTCCCTTCAAAGTCATTTTCAGATGTGTAGTTAATGCTGCGTGCTGCACTCTCAGAAAGCAGCACATACACACACGTTCATATGTATCCAAAAAATTTCAAATTTTACACTTGTATTGTTTTCAGCAGCATTCTGTTATCAAGACACAGCAGCACAAATTTGAAAAAAACCTTTTCGTGGGAGATTCATCGTGGCCTCTTCAGTGTGGCTTACCAACCCAACAGTTGTCCTCTAATGAGGGGGAAATAATGAGTGTTAGACTGAGGAGAATTGTGATGCCAAATGTTCACCCAGGTTGTTATTCAGAGCCTCCGCTGTCTGAGGTCCTCGCTCATTTCTGGCTTCACAAAACAAGAGGCGTAGACCGTCCAAAGAAGAATTTAGTGGCATTTCCATTTGAATATAAATCTCATTTAACCCCAGATAACTCTAAACGTTGGAAAATATTTCAACAAACGGCAAGTCAAGGATTAAGAATTGCAGAGTTTTACTTTTGTGCAGAGAGCATACGGCGAATGAGCTGAATGGAGGACAGCACATAATTCATGCGAATATGTGGCTGATAGGAGAGGCGACTCATTTGAATTCTGAAGCACAAGTATTGGTGATAATTAGATATGTGACTTCTGGGGAAGAAGACAATTGCACGGAGAAGACATATGGTGCTTCCCAGCAATAATCAGGTGTGAAAAAGATTGTAGACTCTTTTCTTATTTTTTGAAGGTGGATTACTGTCAGCAATAAATGTGCGACGAGTAGGAGGTTTGACAAAAAAAAAAAAAAATCAACTGGAAAACATGAAAATCATCACGATGCTTATGGCATGAGTGGAACTGTGAATGAAATGTATTCCTCTACGACTAAATGAATTTGAGGACGCTTACGAAAAAGCCCATTGTTCCCCGAAACGCTCCAGAGAAAGGAATTTCATTACGTTTAAGGATTTACTTTCAGCTGCCTCGCAAGTTAAGGAAAAAGTAAGACATTAACAGCCCAAAACCTGACCCGCTTTCAACTGTCTGCTCATTTTTCTTTTATTATCTTCTCTGAAAAACTGAATATGCTTTTCTGTGAATTATATATAGGACTGTACTGTAAAGGTTTCATCCAAGACATTTAGTTTCCTCCCATGCATCCTGTATCAACATAAGTAAGCTGAATAATGATTTTACCTTGGACCACAGACTGCTGGTACTTTTATTTGGTTTTTTTTGGAGCGATATGAATTAATGTGTAATAACATGGTAATGTGTCCGAGGGATAAACAAAAAAGTGGGTCAAGTTAAGCAAGAAGAGATCACATTCTTTATGAGAGGCTCTAATAATGGGAGAAATGTTCATTCACTGACCCGTTTGTGTCCTCATGTCCTCTTTAAGTATCAATTTATTTGATCTTTTTCTTAATCTAAATTTAGATTGTGGACAAGAGGCAGAAACTCAAGTCAAGACGAATGTTATTCATATCAGAGACAGCACAGGGCCTCATTGATTAGTGATTTTGGTTCCCTGTGTTCGGGTTTCTGGTCCTTTCTGTATGGCATTTGTGTGATGTCTGATGTTTTCGCATTTTCTCTGAGCGCTTGTTTTCACGCACGACCACAAAAAGCATCCTTGCCTATTTATGGCCCCAGAAACTTTCGCGAATGAGATTCTAAATATGAGGAGTTTCATTTCCTGGTTAAATGAACATTACACAAAAATACCCTGGGGGGGTCGGGGGGTGGGCTTTCCAATATGTGCAGAATATCACGTCGCCATCCTTGGATTCTTGATTCAGATATGCAAAAAAATAACATTTAACAGGGAAAGACTGATGAAAAAAACTCAGAAAGAGCAACAGAAGGTGACAATATAGTGGAAAATATGAGCAGCATATCAAGGAGGACACCAAGCTGCTTCCAAACTGAACAATTATGCAAACATGACTTGAGTCACAGCACCTCCTCTACACTTTGAAGACCTGGAAAGAGAGCACAGATAATATTTCTCTTCACGTGTGATGTGTGAAGTGGAGCTCTCCTTCACCATGTACTCTAGTGGCATCACTGCTGTGTTCATTCCTACTTAAAGCAAGACATGGTGGCTTGGTGCCATGCTTTAATCCTATAACTCAGTTCTCCTCTTCTATACTCGGCAGGAGGACAGAATGCACAAGTGCACAAAATTTAAGCACGCACATAAAGATGGACAGCAGGGCCAAACCTTATTAATGCTTTGGCTAACTGCTAAAACTGCGTTTTAGTCACACAACAGGCAGAAATGTGCATTTGCAGTCTTTTTGGCAGCTTTGTAAAGCCGTGTGTATCTGTGGTCCTCTTTGATAAATCTCAATCACTGTAAAGCTGCATGCATGTGCATAAGACTGATTTCCATCCCAATCTCTAGTCACAAATGGATGTAGACAGTACCTTAATTAATCATTTGCATATAAACATGTTGTTTGCCCCACAAGTTATTAGACTCGCCCATGTAAACAGCAGCAAAGAAGAAACACAATTTCATGGAATGTGATTTTTTAAATGATCATCAGAAAATTGGAGAAAAGAAACGTGGTTTTCCGGGTTCACGGAAAAAAAAAAAGAACAATAACCACCGAAGAGTAAAAACAGGAACTGAGGTTATCAAGTGTGTGAGTTCAGAGCGAAGGACTCTGGCAGATGTACAAAAGAAATGGTCACAGTAGGAAGAGAGGCAAACAAGGTCATCAGTGAATGATTAGTATGCACAGCTGCAGCTATTTACACCCCTAACAATTAGCATTAAAAATCTACTACTAATAACATTATAACCAATAATGAAATTGGCCACTTTGTTTCTGTTTTTACTTAATTCTTTGTTTAATTCACCACGTCAGGCTTAATCTCTAAAAAGGTTTAGATGGTGTGAATCATGCATTAAACGCACACATTCTAATTACACATTCTTCCTTTATGAATGCCATTTCACGTGTGGGAAAAAGCATACGCATGGTTTTTGTGCATACACATCATTTATTCATCCAGGCCCTTGGGCTCTGTGTCTGAGACGATAAACAGTGCACACTGGATGAACCCCCGCGAGACCCTACGTCACTGTTATTGATATACTTTCCTCTCCTGCGAGTGTGCGAGGGTCCTCTAGTGTCCGGATGATGCAAATTTTATCACCGGGGGTGGTGGTGTAGACTTGGGTGTATGCCGTCAAAATAAGCTGCAAAGGCACCAACTGCGCACACATCCTTCAAGTGGAATTATAATTATTAGAGTACAAACGACAAAACATCCACGCTATCCACAGCTGCCCACGTGCATGTCCAACAGAGTATAATCCGGACGTTGGGCGACACTGAGGCTGGACGTGTGCTCATGCGATAAAAGAACAAGCTTAGGCTCGTGCACCTGCATGTTAAAAAGAGACAGCTGTTTTCTAGAATAAACAACGTAAGTCTTTGGAAAGCCGAAACAGTTTTTGAGTCCAATGAAGCCAGCTGCGATGGTCATGAGGAGATGTTTGAAGTTTTTTTAATGGGTGTGGAGTTTTACGCTTAGTTTGGCCTTAAATGTTACAAAAGACCCGCTTTTTTTGTTCTCTTGCATCAAATCCCTTCTTAATTGCTGGAGAGTCTCTGAATACACAAAATTGTTATTTGGCAGTTTTTATTTTCCTCAATCAGTAAAAAGGAAACAGTATCAACAAGGTTGACAGCTACAGGGAAAAGGAGTTGCAGTTAATTTCAAATCACTTCTACTTTTCTTGTTATGGGCTTGTCTGTTATTTTAGCCTCCTTTCTCTGTTGTCCTCACTCAGCCCTCTCACTCTCCTCTTTTCTCTCCTGCTTGTCTCTAATCTTACCCAAGCTGTGCCTGGGAATTATTTGAATAATCCCCTAATTTACAGCATCTGCTGTGCTTTAATAGGGCTCTCTTTAATTAGGGTCTACTTGCAGTAGTGAACATGGAGATTTGGGGCTAAGGTCTAGAGTGGGAGTGCAAGGGGGGTGTTGTGGGTGGAGCAGAGGCTGAGAAATGTGGACGCAACGTGAAAAAAATGGACAGTTTTTAGTTTTGGGAAACACCTTTTTGATACAAAAATACTAACTGGCATTTTTTACAGACTCAGCTAAAGAAATGGGAATAATTGGCATTTTTTGCCCCAGGCTAATTGTAACAAAGTGACTAAAGATTCAATTTAAAATTGGTTCTTTACTAAGTTTTCTGTCACATGTAGACAAAGATGGGTTCATCCCTTCAGTTAGTTCCCTTGTTTATACTTGTAGGATTCATAGGTCACTGGTAAGTGGCTTAACAAAGTAACAAATTTTTTGTTACTTTGTTACATTTGGTGCTTCTGAAAAAGCAGCCAATGTCAAGGAACTTCAAGGAACTGTTACACGAGTTGACTTGGAAAAAAAAAAGACAACAAATTTTGACTTCTTGGAAGCAAAATTTTGCAATGTACTGTAATTCATTAATTGACTAAATTTTCAAGGTCTTCATCTCCAGGTAATTCAGTACAGTGCTGTGACAAATTACTGTATCTTTCAATTCATTGTCACCAGACTGGCTTTAATTCCCTCAAGCTTTAGCTGTCTAACTGTGAAAATGATTTTATTCATCACTTTTTCTGGTCATCATATTTTGTCATCATTCTTGTCATTATTTATATTGTCTCATTCTTCTGAGGGATAACTCTTGTAGGACTGCTGCTCTCTCTACCTCCTACAGGGACCTCTAATAGCAGCCATCAATCTTAATATGTTTAACTTAGTGCACAAGAGCTGCACACTATTGATCAGCACAACAAACTGCACACAATCACACCACCGGAAAGCCAAACAAGCCTGCAACACAATCAGAAAAGGCCATTATATTCTTGTCAAAACTGTTGTGTAATGTGAGAGGGGCAGAGTTCACGTGTTTAGCTGTTGGAAAAGCAAAGCAAAGGTTGGTAATTCCCTCTAAGAAAAATTACACTCAAAATTGAAGTGGACACAATGCTTAGTTTGTATGAATTTTAGCTAATCTCTGTGTTTTTTCAATGCCATCTGTGCACAAAGGCCTCATACCTTGGTGTTTGATTCAATTACAAGACTATGACTCATTCTCCCTCTATATGGAGCAGAGTCACACTGCACAGTGTGTTAGCGGTGTGGTCCTGGAAATGTAGTGTCAGTCTGTTGAGTGGTTTACCAACTGCTGTATTTCAAGCTGAAATTTGAAGGGATTTAATTTTGTTTTCATTTTGGTCGCCCACTGATATTTATTAACCATAAAAATCTGATTTGTAGGTGATATCACAAAAAATTAAAAAGGTAAACAGGGCTTTTTTCTTCTCATAATGGAAAGTGAAGCTGACATAAAAAAAATAAGAGGATCATGCACATGCAAATTGCCTTAGAAATCTTATTACCCATACAGTATATTGGTTGGAGTACTTGTAATATAAATTATCAATCAGTTTGGCTTCTCAGCTTCACATTCATGTGAACATCTGGTACTTCTGGGCTCAGGTGGCAGATGTTGCACCTCAGCTCATGCTTTTGCTCCTGCGGGTTCTGATGTTAATGTGTCGGCGTGAAGCATTAACGGAGGGAAATGAATGTGTGTGTGTGTCAGAGGCAGACAGACAAGACCAGGTGTAGCCCTACCTATCGTAGGTGATAAGCATCACACACCACAAACCAAAGCCTGATAGCGGGACTGGTGAGAAGGAGGTGGGGGCTAGTGGGGCAGGGAGTTAATACACATCTGCATTAAAATGCCAAGTCCAGGGTCCCAGCACACGGCCTGCTATTTCAGGGATACCTATTTAAAGGCCGTGGAAGCGCGGACTCTGCACGCCGGTATAGCGGCGTACATGTACACCATCTCCATTATTTATGGGCCTCATCTCTGGTTTACTGAGTTGGGGGTGGGATGGGCACTGCAGTCATCACTGCCGCTTCGAACAACATGTGCTTAATGATGTCACAGACTTGAGAGGACCCGAGGGGGTGGGGAGAGAGGTGCGATGAAGAGCTGAGAACGGTTAAAATGTTCATGGGGCGGGAGGGTGGCTGCAGGCAAATGGAAGGAAGGGCAATGACATTACAACATACGGGTTCACCGGAGAAGCTTTTTCACCACAGCTGCTGTTTTGAACAGTACTGCAGGATATCTGCCCCTCTGATAGCATCATTATCTTTATCATGTCACTGAACACCCACATGTGACCACAGGTGCTTGGAAATCGTGAAAATTTCTCATCTGGCTCCCTGATTTGGTTGTTGCCGTTGGAGATGCCAAAAAATAGGGCAGTTTGGGTTTTTTTTAGTAAGGGTGTTAATTGTTATCTGTGGAGTATTTGTGTGAGTGTTTCACAGAGCGATAAAGAAATGGATCATTACTTGGGGCCATTAGCCAAAACTTCACCAGTAGGGTCATTTAAGTAATCACCGTTTAATCTACGTTTCTTCATTAGATACAAGCTGCTCACATGACAGAGCTAAAAATCTGCTATCGAAAAGTTGAAGCCATTGTACTTGGTCTTTGCATTTAGCATCATCATCGGCCCTCAAGTCTGATAGTCAGCGATGGTATATTTTCACTTGCTTTCATATTTCATCCTTTGTTCGTCTTTGTGGGGAAAGCAGGGGTGACATTTTTTCCTTTCAAAGAGATTTTCATGTTAATTTCGGCCCGATTCCGACTTATTGTTGCGCGACTTCATGGTAAATTGTGCAACACGCAGCAGGACAGTGCCAGTCACTTTTGACAAGATCTGATTTACAGCTTAGCTCCTTGTTTCACATTTCCTCTCTGTGACCTTCCCTCATATTACTCCCTCAATCATTCTTTTGTGGTTGTCACCGAGAAACTGTCAAACATATGTTCGAGGAGCGATCTCCTCACTGTGCGCCTGTGTATGGATTTCCATTTAGTATGCACCCCAGCCATTCTTTCCCCTATTGCAGTAATTAGACCTGCCTCATTTAAGCCGGCGGCGTCACGCTGGTAGTGGACAGTCTTTAATCATGTGAGAGTGTCTGTCAACACTTAGCAGAGGAGGAGAGAGACAAACATTGGCAGAACAGGTCTTGTTGGAGGTGTGTGTTTGGATGAGTAAAATGCATTGTTGTTGTCTACTGCTTTTATTATATTTTGAGCACAAGGAGGTTTGATAGGGTTGTGTGTTTCTGGGGAAGCAGTTGTTTGGATGTTTTCGTATGCGTTTGCTATAGCTTTGCTAAATCACATTGATCTGCTTCTGCAACATACGCCATAAAAGTCAACTAAAGTGCAGATTATAAATGGCTGTTTTTCTTTAGAGTTAATCAAATTCTCTGCCGCATGCATTCATTTGTGGGTGTGACCCCGCTGTGATTTTTGAAATTGTGTCTGATTTTGCGAGGGTTCAATAATAGGAGGACTGTGGGCCTCTTAGAGAGACTATGTTTTATGCATGAGGGCAAAGGGTGGGGCCCGTTAGGGGGTTGTGTCAGCGGACACACACAACAGCCAGATCAGCAGACACCCTGACTACTTGGCAGAGATGCACAAGAAAGACTTCTATAGACACTGGTCCTCCTTTGTCCTGCAGCATTCAAGTGCCTCAGTGTTCCCAGTACACACGGACAGTGCACACAGCAGTGTGCGTGCATGCCTGTATCTTAATTTGAGACCGTATTCCAGGACAGGGCTCTTCTTGCATCATATCGGTCACCCCGACCTTCTTGTTTTCCGCACATTGTTTTTCTGAAGGATTTCTAGCCATTTCACCTAAGCTTCCTTCATCAGCAGTGGCAGCACCTTCAGGGCTTTAATTCAGCGCCTTCTGCCAGTCTTTCTGCCCCAGGCTCGGTATGACAGCAGGCCAGGGCAGAACGTATTGTTGATTGCTTTTGTCTGGAAAAGAAGTGCGAGCCCATAAAAGTGTTTCTATGGGGCCGTTTGAAATATACAATAATAACTTCTGACAACTTTACAGTGGTTTTCATCATTTTATAAACTGAAGTGTTCCCAAGCTTGCAGTTTACTGTGTTAGAAAGAAGAATTGAAAAAAAGAGCTGAAATGGACTGTAATGGTGATTTGGTGATAAAATACTTCCGAAGCTCTCGGTGACTTTAAAGCCATGTATGCTTCAGAGTGAAGTTACATTTATTAAGTAGGGCATTGTGAGAGCCGTGTGGCCCTTTGAGATTGATGAACAAACTGAATTACCCCAGTAAAAATGTACCGCTTTGTGAGGCCTTATCATTTCTTAAGAAAAATGATTTCACATTGTATCTTCAGAGAAATATTGCATGCTATAACTTCATAAGTCATGGCTTATGAAGAGCGAACTACTGGAAGAAAAGTAGATTACCATGGTTTAATTTTCATTAGAGCGCCATGCATCTATTCCAGGATCTAAGGTCAAGTCGTGTTGGAGAATGCCACGCTTCTCATTAAGCTCTGAAATGTAATAATCACAGTGTTGCAGCCGCTGGTATAAAGTAGTGCCTCTCTAAATGAAGTATCCACTCTCTCTCTGTGCTCTCATCCTTCAGCATCAATGTTTGAGGTTTGTTTTCTTCATTTCTATATTCACATTTTAAACTATGCATTATTTCTTTTGTGGTTCTGCACAACAGGCAAAACTTGACAACATTCAAAGCGCACACAGTCAGTAGGTCAGCACAAAAAAGTTAATGCTATACCAGCCCAAGCAGTCAGAGAAAGAACTACCAGACAGCAACCAAGCAAAAATACACTTATTAGATATCGCTGCCTGCAACATGAAGGTCCTGCAAGTAATAATTTAATGCAGGCTACATGTGGGCGGGGGGGCTTATGAAATAATAAGGGGTCTGTTCCCGTTGTTATGCTAACAGTTTTCGGAGAAGCCCCTCTTCCTCCAAGTTAATTATGGTTGACATTTAAATGAGTGCACTTCTGTTGAAGAAGGTGGGAGAATTGTGGAAGAAGAGGGCCTCTCTCTAATTGAGTTTGTTGCTGGCTCCACCTTCGATGCCGCCTTTTGTTCTGCAGGGAGTGGATATGTGAACTGCAGCTGAATGAGGCTCTCTGTGGGGATATTGATACTGGCTTGGCTGTATGGTGCTGGCCTTATCTATGTTGTCTTTATTTGCGTTAGCATGCATTTTGCAAACAGATGTTTCTTACCTGCATACAAAATGTTTCATCAGCTGCATGCGAAGGACAGGCACAGTGACAGCAGAAACATGTATCACGTCCTCTCAAGCTGGTTGCACGCTCTCACAAAAATAGCTATGCCTTTCTTCTTGAATGTGTTTCATTGTGTTGTTATTTGTAGGATTGTTTTCTTTTTCAAAAGCTTCCTTTTACACGTTTGCAGTGATGTCAGAAATGTTCTGCTTGTCTCTGAATTGGCTTATGTGAAATAGTAAGGTTAGCAGGTAGGTTAAAGCTCTCAACAATGAAGTGCATTTAGTGAATCAGTAGCATTTTGTGCAAAAACGCAAGTATCTCTGTCAACAGTTGGAGTGTGGATTTTCCATGAAATTGTAATACTTGCTCTTTATTTGTGAAAAAGCAGCACACTAAAAATAAATATGAATACTAAAATAAAACTCCCTTGCAGAAAATGTGCCAGTTGCTCCAAGCATGTTGCAGCACTCCTTTGGTAGATATTCTGTCTCTTTATGTAGTCCAAGATTGGTTCTCTGATGTTGGGATCTGTGGGGGCCACGCCATCTGTTGCAGCGCTGCTTTTTTTTCTGTAAGCAACTGAGCTCTGTAGCTGTTTTGTGAAGCTATGACCTAATATTTCAACTGCTCCTCTTTCTATCTCACAGCCATGGCAGATTTCCATGTCCAACCCGAGTCAGTGCACGCTGAGGAGTCCGGCGTGGCCAGATTCCAGTGCCAGATTCACGGCCTGCCAGAGCCGGTCATCAGCTGGGAAAAAGACAGCCGTCCAGTGGACACCAGGAATGAGAGGTTAGATCAAAATACCACTTGGGCTTCTTGTTTTAAGAAACTGCAGCACTTTGGTTAAAGGTTGCCAAGTCTCATCATTTCTTTTCTGTCTTTTAGGTACACTCTCCTGCCCACAGGCGTTCTTCAGATCACAGGAGTGCGTGAGGAGGACAGTGGAAGGTTCTGCTGTGTGGCTCATAACAGTGCAGGAGTGAAACACAGTGCTGAGGCACTCCTAACAGTTTCAGGTTGGTATCTATAGTTGAGCATGCATCTGAGTAAACCTCTGTTTTTTTGTGTGTGTTTTGTCATTTGAGGAAAGCCTACACATCCTCACTGTAAATTGACTTGGGTTTAAATTAGCTTTCTTTATTCAGATCTTTAGTTTTCTGCATCACTGATCAAATACAGTCACTTAATATGCCTCTGCTTATCTGTATAGCACATTTCCTAGACTTTTCCAAACCTATTGTCCTGCTGCCAGATCTAAGAGATACAGCATATTGAGCTAATGCACTTGGAGAAATCCAATTAAAAGAAGCTATCCATCATGCTCATTCCAATCTTGAATTCTCCTCTCCCTTTTCCCTTCAGGCTCTCAGTCATCTGTTTACAAAGAACCTGTGATCGTGGTCGGTCCAGAAAACCTAACCCTCACAGTTCACCAAACGGCTATCTTGGAGTGTGTTGCCACTGGATACCCTCGGCCCATTGTGTCATGGAGCAGACTAGGTGAGAAAAAAGTCCTGATCAGATCAGACCTGGTGTTCTTGTTTGTGTGTTTGAGAGATTAGGTGGCATCTGTGTGTTCTGTCTTTCACTGTGAAGTATACAGAGCCAGACTGATATATCGGCCGATATTGGTTATTCACCGATATGAATAGAATAGAATAGAATAATCCTTTAATTGTCCCACAAGGGAGAAGCATTTATGGCAGCTGATAAATCGAAACTTAAACAGTTTAACAGCATGTTAAGCCGATGCTTGCATAGTTTTTCATACTATATCAGATTTTCATGTCAGATTTTTAAATCACCAAATATAGGTATCAGTATCGGTCAGTAAAATTCCTGTATTGGTCATACTCTACTAGAATATATTTGTTACAGCACAGATCTATTGTGTTTACATGAGGCAGTGGGATTGAAGATTAAGTCTTAGGGCTAAACATGATATTCGACTCTGTTGCTTCGTGTCCTAATGATGCTAAAACCTCCTTGGAAGCACCGGAGAGTCTCTGAGTAACTGCTTTACAGACAGCTCTCTTCATGCACATTTTTCCTTTTCTTGACTTCCACTCAGATTCTGTCGTGAACAATTTTTCAATCTCCTATCTGTTTACTTTACCTCTCATTCAATCTGATTTGCTGTTCCAAATGTAAATCGCAGCCCCTCCCCAGCATCTGGGTGTAATCAGATTGCCGGTATTGCCTTACACAGTGTTGCCAGAATGAAATGCTAACACGATGGGATTTGTATGTATTAGATTACAGCAGGGAGGCTAGGATAAGCCGCATAATGAATCTTATAGTTTCACATCAGTCACTCCTTAATGCCAGAGTTGGTTTGCTGCTATTCATTGAACAGCGGCACCACGGCCTCCTAGGTTGTGCTCTTTTTTTCTGACGGTAAGTTAATTAGTCTCTGACAGGGAGAAAGTGATGGCGAAGCCAGAGAGAGACAGGAATATAACAGGAAAATGCAAGAAAAGAACAAGACTGCTTCTGTTAGGACAGCGTCCCAGTGTGATAATGAAAAAAAATGCAGAAAAAGCATTCGAATAATACGAACACGTGTCACACAAGTTGGAGACATTTATTAGATCTCAATAACTTGTCGTGATTAATTGCATTAATTACATGTATTGTCTTCATTAGGCATCGCCACATAATTACACATTTACTAATTGAAGCTGCAACATTTATCACACGAGTCGTGTGTGTGCACCAGCGGTGTGTTGGCTGTGTTTATCTTCAGTTGTTGTATCACAGGAGTGAATTGTCTTTGTCGTTTAGGTTTCCTGGACTATGTCACAGTTGATGCTTGTAATTATTTATTGTTTTGTCTTAAATTGGCGCTTATCTGTCAAGGTCTTAGGGCTCTTTCTGTAGTTTGATTTCCTTACTATACCACTGCAAGGTGACTTTTACTTCTTGAGATATGAATGGGTTTTGGTTCCTGTTTTTATTCTATTAATAAGTTATTATTGCCTTGATTTCCTGCTTTGATTATCTTAAAGTTTCCCTCTCTGTGTTGTTACAGGGCTTGTCCCTTTCTCCTCCTGGGTTCCTTTTCTCTCTGTCGTCTTGTTTGGTGTCAGTGTAGTTGTGTTTTGGTCATTTCCTGTTTGACTCCAGTAGCTGGTTGTCTCCTGCGTCATGATCTGGGTTTCTCTTTCTGTTTGTTGTATTCACCTGCACTTATTAATTTCATCTTGTCACCCTTTTGTAGCAATATCTGTTTGTGCAGCCTTCTTCCTTGGCTCTCTGTATGTTTTGCTTTCTGTGTTGCCTGCACTTCTTTGGAGTTTTAGGTTTTGGACCTGTTGTCTCACCCAGAATAAAGGCTTGCTTTGATTTCGTTGTTTTGCATTTCATGGCAGTATGTGTCATCACTACAGTTTGGCTGAAGAAACCAAAATAACAGTTGCAAGACAAAGGTGCTCATAATGCCTACACACTCACACTAGCTACACAGTAATAACATGTTTTTACCACATTCATAAGGCAGTGTATATAAAATTTAAAATATTATGTGATTTCATGTACTCTTGATGAATTAAGACATTCATAAACTCGTTGTGTAGACAACCTAGTGAGATATTCATGTCACATATGGCTGTAATGTAAAATACACACCATTATATAATCTAATTATCTTTGATACAAGCACATTTGTATGTGCAGTAATTGGATATATCATCATGCACAATGTACACACAAAATCATGAGTCTGGTAATCATTTTTTGTCATCATATAATTTGTTTAGGCCATCATATGCCACAGTGTATTGGTTTGGAGTGTGCCATTATGTTTTCAAAGTACGCTTTTACAGTTTTTTAGTCTTTTTTTCACTTAGATAAGTGGTGATCATACTGTTATCGTCAGCAACAGTTTTACCACCACAGAGGACTCTGAGATCTGTAGTCACACCCATAGACCATCATCTCTCATTTGTTTTGCAACCAGCAGTATGTGACAGAAGGCTGTTTTGATGGCAGTTTCAGTGTTCCAGTAAACTCTTGGTCATGTGGGTCACGACAGTAGACTTGTTGATAATCCTGATCAGCAAATTCATTTTTAGGCTTAGTGGCATTATTTTGAAATTCCAGTCAAACTCATTATCCAAAGTAACCTTTCTGTTGAAAAGTGACTTGCTTTAAGTTTAAAGATAAGGGACTGAACCCAAAAGTATTCACTGACTATTGACCACATAGTTAGCATTTCTGACTGGAGCTCCTTTGTCCACTGTGGTACCTGTCTCCCTTCCCTCCATTCCTGGCCTTTCGGTGTATCATATCTGGAACATACAGGCTTACAGGCTGCAGATGGAACTCATAGATGGGATTAAAATGCCCCTTTGGCCCCATAGCTAACATCATAGGCAGACTGAAGCCATTGTTGGAGTTGACACTGCAGATAAGGGAGCACAGGAAAGTGTGTGAGCTTATCATGTAATTACAGCAAAAGCAGAGAGGAGGCAGCTATGGATTGTGTAAGTAGATATAAGATTAGAAGTTACAGTTAGAATTTCTGGTCCCAGAGTGACAGCTCAAACATTTCCAGTGCCAAGAAGCAAACCAGCTTAAAAGAAAATGTACTCTGAGGATTTTTCAGACAAATTCCTGAAAAAGGCAAATGTGTCAACTGGAGCATAAAAGTTTTAATTAGCTGAACATCCGTTAGGGAGAAGCAGAAAAACAGCATTGATTTACTGTAAAGCACCTAAAAGCCAGATGATTCTCACTGGAAACTATCACAAAGTCCCAATTAAGTTTTAAAAAATTGCAGCGTGTACACGACTCAACCACAAACTCGCTGACCTTTCTCGGTGTATGGTGCGCTGGCAGCTTTATCACATTATAATCCTGAGGAGCACATGCTGTGAGCGCTGCATCCTTGGGGGGACAGAAATAGCACTGCTTCTGTCAGCTCGTGGCTGTAAACTTGCATGATGTTAATTAGATGTCTTGCTAGTGATTTACACCCACTCTGATCTTTACTATAGTTCAGTTGACCCCCATCTAACATAAACACCTACTGTGCCCGTGTACCTGGTTCTTTTTATGCTGACCTCCATAGATTTTTACTCATCCTTCTCAACTGTTTCTTTTTGTCTTTAGACGGCCGTCCCATCGGGGTGGAGGGAATCCAGGTGCTCGGCACAGGAAACCTGATGATCTCAGATGTTGGTGTGGAGCACTCCGGGGTCTACGTATGTGCCGCTAACAAACCAGGGACGCGTGTGCGCAGGACTGCTCAAGGACGTCTGGTGGTCCAAGGTGAGCTCTGGATAAAAGCAATGACATTTTTTTTCAGTTGGGTGAAACTAAAAGCACCTACAAAACATCTTGGGGAACGTGACAAGGTACAGCTCGGCACTATGTGGGTGGATCAGGCAACATGATTACTGTACCATGACTGAAAGCACCTCAGTTTTGCTGTATTGATAAACAAGTGCTTTGCTCCTGTGCCACCAGCGTGTTTTATGTAGGTGGTCTTTAGTTTAAAACCCTCATTCTGATCTAGTGGGTGGTGCAGATTTTTCAGGGTGAAGGTTTTGAATGATTTTCACCCAAAACAAAGCAAAGCATACCAAAACATTTCAGGCTGATTTTTATTTCGCTACCTTCCAAGCAGCAGTTATCAGTTATTCCTGGTATACGAGGCATACTTTTACACCTTTTTGTGCCTCCAGCAAGACACAAGACCACTAAAATGTCTCTGCTTGTTGCTCAGAGCTGGAGTCTGTATGGTAGACAATACAAACATTTTAATGAAGAGTTCTGACTCCCAGCTTTTGCAATTTCAGTCATAGTTTCAGATTTCAAATCCTCAACACTCTGTTAGGCAGAGATAAAAAAATAAATAAATAAAAATAACTGCAGAGGTTTATTTGAATCATCCTTTCTTTAATATTGTAGAACAAAAACGCAGAGCAAAATAGATTTACAGCATCACACCGAGAAGCAGACAGTCCTGCAACATCAGCTTTTGTGGTCTCTGAAATGCACTTTAGGGACCAGGCGCAGTTTTTACCAACGTGGGGAAGTTCATATACAGTATATTACATTTGTGGAGACACATGTGATTACATCTTTTATGGCAAATAGGTGTTTTTTTTAAGATAGAATGAACAAAGATTATTTTTATTTGGAGGCACTGAGCACAGAGATACTTGATGATTAGAGATGGGACTCTGGAGAGTGAGGGGACGTGTACCGTGAAGCAGGATTTGGGGTTTAGCGAGGTTAAGAGGCTATGTTGGAGATTACGGATCGAGTTGTATCAAAGCATAGCCTACTAACTAATCAGTTCTCTTGAAAATCTGTGACACCATTGCTAGAAGATCCTATAGACCATGCGTGCATATTTTCAGAGGAGCTCTAGTTTTTCTTTTAGAAGCTCTTTAAACCCCTTTTCATTTTTCCTGACAAGCATCATTAAGAGATACAGATTCTCAGCCTTTCTGCTTGCTTTGCTACAAGCAGTTTCAGAGCTATTTCATTGTCTTGTAATGTAATGGGCTTGCATTTATATAGTACTTCTCTCGTCTTACTGACCACTGAAAGCACTTTAGACTACAAAGTGCTTGTACTTGTTGGTCTAAGATGTGCAAGTCAGCCTTCACAGCCATTATAATTTGCTAGTCCTGTGAAAAGTATGTACATCAACATCAGCACTGCCCACTTCTAAATGGACACTGCAAACCTGCCTTGATTTGCCCAGTCAAGTTTGCACTGTGTAGTTCGATTCATGTTGGTGAGGTTTAGTGAAGCCATATTATAAACATTTTTATACTACAGTCTGAGCTACAAAAATGAGATGCACACTGTGGGCACTTCTGGGAAATTCTATAAATGTAACCATCAAATTTAAATTAGAGAATGACATATGGAGATATGATTTGCAGATTTTAGATGCCAGACTAGAAGGATGAAAAAAAGAAACTCAGCAACACAGATTTTTCTTCTTTGTTTGTTTGTTTTCAAAAAGCCTAGAAATTGATGTATTGTGTCTTTTTTTTGGCACTGATATCCTCAGCTGAAAAGCCACGCCTTCATGTCTGCAGCTTTTTAAAATTCTTCTGTGGTTCTTCACAGGCTCTGCAACAAGAGACTATGCCTCTGCAGTATTGTATCTGCGAGCCTCTTCTTCACTCAAATGACACGTATATCCAGTTTTTTAAAAATAACAGGCCATTAGCATTAAATTTTAGATTTGTTTGTTTTATAACACAGTTGTTTGAGTCTCACAGGAGATAAATATCCACATTTTCTACAATAAATAAGAAGTAACACCATCATCTGGTGAAAGTGGTAAACCCATAGCACCTCTCTTTTCTGGTTAAAAAGTTACTTTTTTTCGTTAAGCACAGACCTAATAACATCTTCTCAATATACAATACAATATACTAGATACTATAAGATACGCTATATATTTATGCATCATTTTGGGAAGGATTACATCCAGAGTTAAAACATCCTATAATAACATATCTTAGATTTGCCAGTCTTACATGTAGGTGTTCCTGTAGTTATAGTCATTAGTTTATCTGTACTAACTGATTACATATTACTGTATGTACAGGCTTTGTGAAAACAAGACAAACCATCTCTTAATACATCCTATAAGTCTTTTTAAAGAAAATATATTTCATGTGATGTGGGGAACTTTAATATTAGACAAAAACTTAAAGGTCAATAATCTGTTGCTCTGCCACAGCAGAGAACAAATATAAACCTTTGAAGTTTCATTCTGGGTGTGCTTTCTAACATTTTGATTAGAATTTGTTCGTGTTCTTTTCATCTATTCTCCACAGAGCTGGAGCCAGTATCATGAAGGTGTTTGATGTTAGTGTTAAGAGACAGGTGCTTTTGACCAAAAGGATATGGCAGGTGTGGGCTGCCCTGTGCATTAATTGTCACCAAGCAGGAAACATCCAGCCTCACTCACATATTGATCAGACGGACCATACTTTGCTCTAGCCTATAGCAGCATCGATCGCAATCAATATTTCATTTCATCTGCTTGTCAAGTCTGCGACAAGCCCCTCACCTGCTAAGGATAAAAAGATCTGGACATTCATGATGTGGCACTGTCTGTTTTTGGTTTCTGTTATTGATTTAAGGAAACAAAAAATGCCTTATTAACTACAAATAAACACACGTGTTAGAACTGCTCCGTTATGATGGAATAGTGTGCTTTAATTAGTAATTCTCATTATTCTATAGATAATAAGCTACTATAAGAGGGCTTCAGTGGCTGTCACTGATTAGCAACTTCAAATAAGCACAAAGCTAAGAAGACAACCACAGTTTAAAGAAGCACTTGCACAGTAAACAAGCTGGATTTATGTTGGCTCCTTTGGGGTACAAAAAGAGAGAAGAGAGAAACAAAGAATGAAAGAGTCAAACTGTAGCCGCCAAAGAAGCGAAAAACAAGCGTAAGGTGGATAGCTGGTGCTCACGGTCTTACCCCACACCCTTACAGGTGCAAATCAATGCCTTCCTGAGCTCCCTCTGACCTTCACCTTCAAGTCAGCCCTCAAAGCACACAGCAAGTGTGCACAAAACAGACAATGAAGCTGGGAAGGACTGAGATGAATGAAAGGACCATCTCACGCTGTCAGCCCCCTTCATTCAAGTGCCTAACGGCCCCTTAGCTTTTCCACTGGGGAGAATGGAAATGCTTACATTGAGAAAGTGTCAGACAACATTTTATTTATTAGTGTTGGAACAAGAAGGAGGGCAGAAGAGCGGGGAAAACAAAATAAACAGGGATTCAACTTGACAGCCGAAAGTGTGACAGATCTTTTAAAGTTGACCTGTTTGACTTGTTCCTAGTATTTTTTTTTTTTTTTTTTTGTCAAATAAAGACACATAGAGTGGTGAATGCCCACGTTAAATATGGCCAAACTTTCAAATAAGGCCAGCGTATGTGTAAGACCCTATTTCGAGGGGTTTTTTTCCCCACTCTTGGCTGTATGATGTCAGTAGAAGCAGGATGTGGTTAATATGTTTATCTCAAGCATACAGCTCTGGCCAGCGCAGTGCCTGTTTAAAACTTTCTGTTTGCTAGGGGCAGTCAAACAGAAGACAGTTGGCTGAAGAGGAGCTGAAAATGATTTTTACATACACATGATGAACTGAGGGTCATCAAGGGCCAGTATAGGATAAATAAGGATTATTCAGAAAAGTATATCATGTAAATGTACCCTAATAGAAGCCAAGAATTACAAATATGCATAAAAATCAGCATATTAGGTCCATTTTACTGGACCTAATAATGGAATAATAATAAGAATAAAGGGGAGCACATGATGTATTTTTGGAACAGACTGCTAGTAACAAAGAGGCTAAAGATTCACAAAAATACTTCTGAAAATGGTCAAGTGACGCGGTCTGGATTGAAAACTAGTGAAAAAGTAGCCAAAGAAAAGCTTTGAAAGAACTACGGCTCATGACCGCTTTAATAAAAGACAGGAAAATCTGTCTCCAATGGAAGCAAAACATAAAGAATTAAGACGTGACTTAAGACTTTTGCACAGTACTGTATTTCTTCATTTACTGCTCTTCAGTTTGGACTTTTAATATGCGCTGTAGCCCTCAATACTCCATATATGTCATAAATGTGCTGTCCCTCAGAGAACCAGCTAAAATTACTTAACCTATTTAAAACAAGTGCAGCCTTTTTTTATAAACAGTAATCTGTTGCACATTACTCATTACCTTTTTAAATACTTTTTTTAAAGTAATCTTATAATCCCATCAAATTACAGGTCCAAAAGTTTCCCTTTAAGAGTCACCTCTCTCATTCAGTCACTTTGATCTCACGGTATTTGTGTTCAAGCTATTTCAGGTTTTCTCAGGTTGCTCATCCTCCCTTGATGACGATGAAGAAAATGACAGGGACAGAAAAAAAGGTGGAGCAGTGTGGTATTTTTACTAAAGGCATCATGATATGCCTCCAGTAAAGGCATTATAGAAACTCGCGTATATAGAATACCATCAAATTTTCTCGGCTAATGTGGGCATAAATAAATTAGGCTGTCAGATCACTTACAGCTGTTGGGACAATTATATGCACAGAGGAGATAATTCAAAAGCACCAACGTAGAAAATTATAATCCAGCAGGTATAACTTTAATTACTCTTTAAATTAAAATAAACCACCTGCTATTTTGAATAATGAATAATGGCTGGAAGCCTGAATCAAGGGATGAGAACAGATATGACAAAAACTGAACTGCTGTTTTAAGGCAAATTACTCCCAAGTATTGCTCTGGTTGCACTAGTCTTATGGTTTTATCTCGCTTTCCTGCTTCCCCTTTTTCCCGTATCTGCATTGATCTGGTGTCTATCATAATCCTGCCAACTGACCCTGAATTATATCTCTACAGCAGTATTTATACCATTCACGCATACCCTAGGCTTTCATATTTTTCCTTCCTCATTCTCACCCTTTGGCTTTTTCTTTTTCTGCACCTCTTAATTCTGCCAAAATTGTATTTCTATTTTTCTGGCACCGATCTATCCAGCAACATCTTTCGCTTGACGGATTGAGGTTACTCGATCTGATTCTCAGTCTGCCTCCTCTTATAGCTCCAGCAGAATTCGTTCAGCCTCCGCAGTCCATCGCCCGGCCCGTCGGCACCACCGCTATCTTCACCTGTCAAGCGCGGGGCGAGCCTGAGCCGCAGCTCACCTGGCTGAAGAACGGGCAGATTCTGGAGCCCGGGGGGCACGTCAAACTCAGAAACAACAACAGGTAAACAAAAAAATAAACTTTAATCATATTGAAATTTATTCATATATACAGGAATCCTCACAGAGGCACAGAGCTCTGTAGTAATACAGTTTGCTCAGTTTTTGCTGATTCTGTTAGATGTTTTCTAAAAAAATGGTCCCTTTTGATACCATAAATTTGTTTAAACAGCTGTTTGTTTCCTCACCTAAAACTTTAGGCAGCCCAACAAATTTGTCAAGTTCATTTCCTCCCATAAAAATCACCACTTGAACCGTGCACAACAACCTACAGAGGATCAGATCAGAAACGATTTCTAAAAAGCTTATTAACTTATTTATATATGCTTATGATATTATATATTTACATGAAAACCACAAAATGAAAAACAAAACAACTCTTCTTAAAACTGATCTGTAACCAATCTGTCACATGTTACAGCGATTTTATTAAGTCATCATCATCTGGGCAGTTGCATAACGTGATAACTGCAATTATCACAGATCAGATTTCTTTCTTTCTTTCCAGGCGTCACTTACAAAGCTGCACCCGGCTAACAGGACTAATATGGTTGTCAGTATTAATTGCTACTGCCTTGATCTGATCATTGGCATCATCAAATGTTCATTTTCTCCGCATTTGTGTTACTTCTATAACGCGGCAGCTGCTGAAATTCGCTCTTGCCAAGGCGTGAGCCTCAATTTATTTTTGCCTTTTTATGTGTGCGCTGTATTGACTCAATGCTGGTTGCTTCCCCATGGCACTTCCCAGGAATGTCACGAGGAGGTGGAACCAGCTCTGTTATATATTGCTCTCAGCACCTTACACTGTAAAGGCTACATGGAAACATCTCAGAGATTATATATATATATGTATGTATGTATGTGAGTATATTTGGCTGTTAACACTTCATGGCCAAGAGTTGTGGGTTTTTTTTAAATCCATGCTTGATTTTATGATATTTCTGGAGAAACCCAAAGTTTCCAGTCTGTTTCTTAACACTGCTAAGCATAGTTTCAACCTTCGATACTCCAATTATCCTGATATGCTGTTATTATTCATATTATACAAAATATGAAGTCAGTATGCACCAAAAAGAATCGATACTCACACTACGTCGCAGTGAGTGAAGAGAGCAGACACCTTCATCGCTCACACGCACTGCTGCACTCCTACTTGCCTTCCACCAGTCTCTATTTGTCAGCGAGATGGAGCGAGGGGCTAACAAAGGAGGAAAGAAGAGTGGGAAGAAATAAATGAGAGGCCAGACTTAGATGTGGTGAAAAAGTGAGAAAAATGAATCTCACTTTGTGTTCAATAGAGAAGTGATGAGTTGGCAGGGAGAATAGATGAGACGAGAAAAAGATAGAAAGGGTAAGCAGAGCATTACAGTATTTCTACTCTACACCATTACTGCATGACCTGCTGTTACATGAATCTCATGTAAAACTATCTGATTGATTAAGGAGGCAGGCCTCAGCTTGAGATCTCCCATTAGCTAATTACATCACAAACTCAGCTGGTTAAACAGGAATTGCAATCAGCTATTTAGAGAACAGAGCAGCTTGTTGTTGTTAAGACTCTGCACTGTCTGTCTGTCTGTCTGCAGTGGAATGTTAAACTCTTTCTGTTCAGGGAGTTCGTTTGATGAAAATCAAGAAATTCTCACAATTTCTGCTTAAAAACTGAAAAGTTGCAATTTTCTCTTTGACTAACAGATAACATATATAAACATATGCTGCAAGGTTCAAACAGTAGTAAATCCAGAATCTATATTATATGTTCCTTGTATCATTTTCCCCTCACAGATGCTGTATATTTGTAAGGTAGTTATAAATTGCTAAAATAATTCAATGAGTTTAGGGGGAAAAAAGTCATTTGTGCTGAAAAAAGTATGAACCAGTCGATCTTTTATGATTAAACAAAACCCTCTGTAAGTGACATAGCCTGTATTTAAAAGATGTATGTAGTCGTCTGGAGTGAGAAGCCAGTGCCTCAAGTCTGCATTCTTTATAGTGGCCAGCAGGGGGCAACTTAAGTAAGATGGTAAAGAAAATTGTGAGAAACATTTTCTACTTCTCGCTTGATTTACATCCTCTGTAAAGTCTTTCCTGATGAGTTTATGGTCTTGATGACTTGGTTTAGCTTCTACTTAGTAAAACACGTTCAGGTCATAAAATCATTAACAAGAAATTAAAAAAAAAAAAAATTTTTAAATGATAAAGCCAGGTTTGATTTAGTGCTTCTTTACCTTGTGATTGAAAAAAATTGCTTTACCATGTGAGCATGACACATCCTCCACCATTTTATTTAAAAATACCAAAACAGAAGTTTAGTCCCTAAACCAACAGTTGATGGCTCAGTATTGTCCTGTCTCCCTGTGATTTCTTTGTCTTTTCTCAGCTGGTCACAGCAGATAGCTGGACCTCCCTGAGCCTGATTCTGCTGGAGGTTTCTTCCTGTTAAAAGGGTTTTTTTCCTTCCCACCATCACAAAGTCCTTGATCATTGGGGGTTGTCTGTCAGGGTTTTCTCCCCAAATACTAGCGACAACAGTCGCCTCAAGGTGCGTTAAGGTAAATGTGAAGCTTTACCTTAACGCACCTTGAGGCGACTGTTGTGGTGAATTGGTGCTATATAAATAAAAATGGGCAGAAGTGAATTGAAGGTCCATCATTTATGCACAGCTTATGTCTACATTTAAGAATAATCATGCATTAGTTGCCAGGATTTGATGATGTGGAGAAAAATTATGAGCACTTTTAGATTCATTAGTCAATCTCTGGATATTTAAAAGAACATTTTTTAGTCATAATTACATAAGATTACTCATCTACTGCACTCATTATATCTCATGTGTATACATTTGAGGGGAAGTGAGGGGTAAAACTACATGTTACTTTCCCACTGAGGTATAAACATCTTGCAGATTTTAGCTGTATATTAAATTCACGGTGGGGTGAGTTTTACCCAGAGCCTGAAAAACCATGTAGTGTGTTTTCTGGAGGTCCTAAAAAATATATGGGATCAGGCAGAATTTACCTGTTGAACCAAGCTAAAACAAGTGATGTATAATGATATGCAAATTCATTCAACAGCTCCGGGTAGCACAATTATTCTGTTTTCACAGATATGTACATAGATATATTCAGAGACTATCAGATAGTGTAGGCTTGAGTACACAGTGCAACATACCTAGGAGAGAGATTTTAATTAATGTGTGTGGTTGGTGTAACAGTATATACACACACTGCCGACTCTCATGATGCTGACCTTCAAGAGCAAAGAGGGAAGGAAAGGGAATCGATTGTACATTTCATTCATACGCACGCACACACATTAATCAAAAAGCAAGTCCGTATGTGCAAAATAGCCCCATGGTGCATGCCATCATTCATTTTGCGCACACACATAATCCAACATGACAATTCACAAGTGGGATGCCCTTTACTCCTCAGCCCTGTGAACTCTATTCTCGCCAAATGTAGGAAAACGACGAGGCTGTGTGGGCAATATGCAGTGATGTCAGAAATAAGCTGATTGGCTGGTTCTGTAAACACGCGAGGCGTGTGTTCTTCCTGTCACAAACCAACAAATGTGACACCACGGACACACACTGCCAGCATTATTATGAAGCCCCTTCATTATTAGCGTTTGCTGGCCAGCCTCCTGTGAAATATGCTATCCTGGTTATTTAAACCCTCTCAGAGCTGGACCATTATACCTTGTTCTTACATCTGTGTGATCCCTCAACAAACACAAGCTGTGATCGCCGACAATTTAATAATTGAGAGGTTGAAAGTCAGCCTGTTTGGTTTTACTGCAGTGGATGAAGATTAAATTCTCTCTTGTGGTGAAAAAAAAGAGAAGAATGAAAAAAATAATTAAATTTTAATCATTCAGATTGACTAAGGATCCTTTTTCATCTGTGTAGAAAGTTATGTAGTAATTAAAAGAACATTTTCAATTGTGTTTGAGAGGCGTGGTGTATTTTCAAATTAATAGCCAACATCTGAAGGAGCAGGGCACCACCACACAAACCTGGTCATTTTGTAGCAGAATCCTTTCAAAGGGTTTTTTTCCCTTTTCTTTTCTTCTTTTCCTTTTTTTTTTAACTTTCTTTCACCAAGACCTGCCTTTCTTGTTTGCAGGCCCCTCTCTGTGCCCCACATCCCCCTTTCCTGCCCACTTTACAGCGAGCTGGGGCCTGAGCATTGGCCTTGAACTCTGACCTCGCCTGTAATCAGTCATATCCCTGGGCCCTTCCCTCCTCTCAGGCCACAGACAGCTCATCACTCCTCCCCTCCCCCTTCCCGCCTCTTCCTCCTGTTCTCTCTTTGTCCCCAGACTTTTTTTCTTCTTCTTCTTCCTTTCACTCTCACTGAATCCAGAATGGCAAAGCTGGCTTTTGATGGGGTGCTGCTCAGAGACAACGGAGAGTAAACACAGCCTTAGCAGCTGAACAACAGACCCAAAGCCCCACTGTCAGCTATCCCCCCGGTCCACAGCCTTATCTGTCAATCTGTGAAGCGACCTTGAACTGATCAGTAAATGATGGTGTCAACCTGTCAGGACGGGACAGCTCAGTTCAGGAGCTCCTATGAGACAAGCAAACAGTCCAAATTTAGGCCATACACCTCCCGTGTGTTTTCATCTCTGTCACTCGCTTTTTTTCCCTCACATATGTTTGGATCGTTGGTGAGGTTTTGCTTATAAATACACACCGATCGATTCAAAAAGAAACTGAGTCAGAAAGTATTTGAACATGGCGAAGTTTTCAAATGTTTGAATTTGAGTAAGCTTAGCATTTACTGCTGCCATTCATCAACAATGCATCTATAAAACAAGTCATTTTTAGTATTTCTCGACAGCGGATCAATTTGTAACACTGCAGGGAGTAATGGATCAAGAAGACGGAGCAGCCACAGTGAGCTGTTAGATGAAGAGCTACAGGCGACAGGCTGCACACCTCCAAAGTCCGATCACAGCTGCTTAAAAAAACGACCACGTAAATTTTCCGTTAATTGAAAGTTTCTTTTTGCTGAATTCAGTTTTCTGCGCTACTAAACCACATTTGCTGTTAGAAAATCAGTCGGTGCTGAAAACCTTGAAAACATTAATAAAGAGTACAGGCCACTTGTAAAACCTTTCATTGGCTTGTGTGCATGAAAATGGGAAAAACTTTCCTCTAATGTGTAGAGATAGGAGGGTTCATATATGAGTTCATATAAGCAGCGTCAAACCTTGCAGAGTATTTGTTCAATAACTAATACGGTTTCCTGGAATGAAAAGGTATGTTTTGTTCCTCTTGGTCTTTACAAATATTTGTGACGTGGTTATCTAAACATCCGCCATCTGTCACATCATTCCTCAGCAGTGATCTGATACAAGAAGCAGTGTAAATGCAATTTATGTTTCCAGCTGAAGCGACAGAGAGGAAAAAAGACCTCAGAAACACAACAACATGTCACTAAACTGTCAAATGACACTGAGGCTGAACTAAAGACATTAAGCCAAAAAAAGACTTAAATCAGTGCATCAGCACTGAAATCATTATACCTAAATTAATACAGTCATCACTGTGCAGTGATAATTAACAGAGATAAAAAGCAAATCTTCATGAATATGATTACAAGATCAAACAGGAACTTTTTTGTAGATAATGAAACTCTAAATCAGAAGCGTCAAACAGTAAAAAATGTGAAATGAAAATTACATATAAGTTATTAGTAGTTGGTTCTCATCAATAGCTGGAACATCTTGAAAGTGAAGTGAAAGTGATTCTAATTCCTGACATTTTTTGGTTTGTTTTTAAAGAAGTAAAATACAGACAAATAGTTAAATTTGACCATTTTCTGCATCAAGTTTGACTTTTCACAGTAACAAAAAGGGGAAATTTTGCGGCTTTTTTATAATGATGATAAATCATCAAGTTTCTTGAAGATGTTTCACCTTTTTGGGGGGGGGGGTACAGCACATATAGGATCAAAGTCGACTGATTGTGGCCCATTAACTAACATCCCTGCTCTAAAATGTCTAAAACATCTAGAGCTTTCCTCCTATAAAGCAGGTTTTGACAGCAGTTGTGGAATTTCACAAGTGACCAGCTAACAGCGTCCATCCATGCATTTGTGAAATGTATGTGTCAGTGCGTGGGTGTGTGTGAATTTGCATACGTGCGGCTGGACGTTACTGTACCTCCTCAAACCAGCGACTTCTTGTGAAATTTCGCTGCCTTCCGTTCTCACACTCATGGGGCCCATCCGGCCGCGGTGGCATTGAGTAGTGCATCCCCGGGGGCCTCTTTGCTGCGTCTGGTCAGGCTGCTTGTCTGCAAACACTCCATCCATCGCTGATATGAAAGGCTGTCAGAAACGTGATGGTTGAGTAGCGAGCTGAGGGCTGGTGACTGCTGCCACCTCAGGGGTCAGAGGTGAGATTGGCTCAGAGAGGCTGCAATGCAGAGCACCTCTTTGACCTGATAATTATACAGATTGAGTCCACCTGGCAGCCCGGAGCGAATAATGACTCTTCCATCTCGCAGCTTTCTCTGACCCAGATTAGAAACCTCCAGTAACAACACTTCAATTTTGAAAAGGAAATGGAATAATTCAGTTCTTTGTCCTACCTGCTGACCCAGAAGAGTGCTCGCCTGACCTTAAAAATCCATCTGCATGAAACGCACTGAGGCTGGCGCGATGTCAGTGCTGCTGAGAACTGAAATGCCACTTTGCTCATGTTCCCTTTCACAGATCTAGGAGGCTAAAATTCTTAGCAATAATGTTCCAGGATCTTTGGACAATGCCTGCTATTTCACTCATTTTCAGTCCATTCCTTATACAATTTTTAGAGGAATTTGTTGGTGTTTATTAAGCCACTTAACACTGACCTCTAAACCGTAAGTCACCATAAAAAGGGCACCTTACTCAAAGGATGAACCTGCTTTGTGTCTACATATAACAACCAACTTAGCAAAGAAACAAATTCTATGTTAAAGCACAAAGCACAGGACGAGCCTGTCACAAAACACATAATTTGTTCCCATCTAGGCGACTCTATGAAAATTGTCAACGGTAACACAGTTTGTCAGCATGTCCTTTAAAAATCTGATAAAATATAAAGAGAAGAGGGGTAGTTCAAGATTTACACATTACTTTCTAATAGCTCATCTATATTTTGATTTCTTTTCCTCATAGCAGCGTAGTGAGGAAGGTCTATTTAAGATAATGCTTCCTGTTCATCAAAGAAAACTCACATTCTGCTGTACCAACTCTTACAAACTGCACTTGACAGAGTAGCGGGATATTGCAGTATATATTAAAGTCCTGTGGCATTCAGTTTCCTCGCTTAAAGGTAAAAACACAGCGTGAGAGCCACAAACCCGACAGTTTACTTCCCTTTATCTGACAAATGCTTCTGAACTCTAGAAATAACATGACCAAGGGGTGCACCATCTTGAAGGTATAGCTCAGTCCGTTTCATATTCATATTTTCTTTGGCATATATAATACTTTAAATACAGCAGAAATAGCCTTGACATAACAATGACATGAAGAAATGCTTTACACTGCAGTGCCTCATTTCCATAGTATGTTAAATGTTTTACTATTTTTTTCTTTTGCTTGAAGACAGGCAGGATGTGAAAAGTGGATTATGTATTCTTGTCTAAAAACACCTACACAACCTACACATGTACATACATAAGGTAAACACATGCACACACACAGTGCTCCCCTATATTTATTCTATAACAGAGGACAACCCAGGTAGGAGGGAAGCGATAGAAGTAGAGAAAAATGAGGACAAAGAGCAGCGTGTCAGAGGTTTGATAGAAAGGTGTGTGCGTGTTTGTGTGTGTCCATAGGTAGAGTTCACATGTGTGTATGGAAATGTCACGGTTTATACTGATGTGGGCAAATTTGATTTTTTTGAAGCACTGATATAAATTTATCTACTGCCATGGGAGATTCAGTTCATGATGAATCTAGTATGCGCTCCGCATGATTGAGGACCTTCTGTTCTTACTGCTGCTGCCTGCTGTCTGTGCCACAAATCACTTTTTCTCTCATCCAGCTGAACACAGTAACTCGTGCTCTTGACTTTATGTCACAGTCATCTTTTGTTCTGTGTGGTCCTTACCAGGAGAAAGATATACTACATTAAATGGATTTATTCAAGCATGAGTATCTCTTGAGACTTTGTTAAAAAACACTGTACTTTTTTACTTTATGACATTTGAAGACTTCAGTCAAAAGCTGTTTTCCCGACGTGCGCTGGAGCCTAGAAGAACTTGTCTAGACATTGCCAATTAGAGATGCATGTTACAGCATAGATGGCTGATGTTTTCAGCTAGCAGCTTAAGCACTCTTTAATCTGCCAGCTCTAAAGAAATTACGGTGTGCTACACTTGTGTAATGACAACTTTAAAAAAAAATGTTCGAACGTGATTCCTGCAGTTTATGTGTGTAAACTGTCAAAAGTTGGTTTTGAAAATTAAAATTGTGAAAATTAGTAGTAATGTTTGGACAGCAGTAGAGAGAATACTACACAGTGGTGGAGCAAGACAATTTTTATAATGGTGGGGAGGTTGAGCTCATTTCTTGCATAGAGATGAGTTAAAACGCTACAGGACAAACAGTTTTTGTGTTTTGGGGTTTTCTTTGTTAACACTCGCTCTTATTTAATATACACAATTTACATTTTTTTCCTTTTCGATTGTGAACCATTGCTGATACTGTAAAGCTCATAAGATATTTACAATTTTAAAAAGTTCACTGTTTAAATGAGTCCATGAAGGAAAAGTAGCTGTAGAGAAACAGTTCTGTAAACAGAAAGTTCCAAGGAGAAAACCAGTCATTACCGGATGCTGTTCAAGTTTTAAAATATTACAGCCTGGACACAGCTTCACCACTGGTCTTGTGTAGAGGGCAGACTTTATAGTCTGGTTGCCATGGCCACACCATGGGTCTGCCACCGATGCTATGATTAAAGAGGATATGTTGTTGACGCTGTGAGCAGAAAATTTCAAAATCTAAACTTGTGTTTGCAACTCCTGTTTTTTTATTTTTTTATTTAAGCCAACATGGGCAGTTACTTTTCACAGATTTCAACAGTTTTTGTAGCATTTCATCTAAACTTCAAGTATGTGAGTCACATAGTACAGAACAGTTTCTTTCTTACAGTTGGTAAGAAGCATTACCGCCATCAGTGGCACTGGATCAACATAATAGGTTTAAAGGCTAAAGAAGGCACCTAAATGCCTCATAGAATTTAAGGCAGAGAATTCACCTGCTCAAACACGAGGTGCAGCTATTGCACTGCTAGTAAAGCAATAGTAAGAATCTTACGTTCCACATTTGTGCCAGAGAAACTAAACTTCCTTGTTTCCTTTCTTCTTTCCCACACTCTCTGCTTCCTGCTTCTCTCCTCTGCTGTTTCCACAGCACACTGACGATATATGGCATCAGCCAGGATGACGAGGCTATCTACCAGTGCATCGCTGAGAACAGCGCGGGCTCTACGCAGGCCAGTGCCCGCCTCACGGTGCTCTGGGCTGATGGACTGCCTGGCGTTCCCACCCACGTGCAAGCAGAGGCCCTCTCCCCCACCACCATACAGGTGTCCTGGAGGGAACCCGATAAAAACACTCAGGACATCATCGGTTATGTGCTCCACATCCGCCGGACCTCAGGTGGGGCTTCTTGAAGATCCAGATACAGTTTAAAGCAAAGCTTTAGTTAAAACAAGTGTGACATGAAGTCTCCGTCAAAAGGCATGCCAGGTGAGATGAGAGGAGGCAGAAAAGAAACAGAGGCCTCTTAACGTGGAATAAATCAGCTCTGAAAGTAAATAAGTGTTTGAGGAGCCCCATGACATTGAAGAATTAGGAATGGATGCGGCTAAATTCATTCACATAACTACAAATGGCAGCAAACAAGAGAACGCTGCCACACTTTCATTACAATTCAATTATGTAAATAAGCTGCTACAGTAATGAAATGATGAGGAACGGCACCGACACAGACAAAGATGGTCCTGAGGCACAAAAGCGATTCGCAAGCACTGCTCACACACACACACACACACGTCACTTCAGGTTAATGCTTCACTTCAGTTTATTTCATTTATTTATCACGCCGCTTCAAACTAGCAGCCATCGTTGTAACAGTCATACAAATTATTGGTAAGGTAAAACCCTTCATTAGCAGTAAGTGCAGGTTTCTAGTAGTAGAGTCTGAGAGATGTCAAATCTAATGTGTAGTTTGGTGTGTCAGACTTTGGAAGAGTTATCACATTAATGTTAAATGAGAAATGAGAAACAAGAAACAACGACCAAGGTGACAGTCACAGCTACAGCTATGCCTATGGAAAATTCATGTTTTAGTATTTTATGCTACATTTACACTGAATTACCTCGACACATACTTTTGTTTAAAGATAAACAAAGAGGTGGATCCAAGGTCTACAGAAAGAAAAGAAATGGAAAAACAACAAGAAGCTGTTTTCACATGTCAGCAATGCGACCTCAAACCTTCAGGGAGAAAACAACTTTGCAAAATGGTAGATTAGCCCTTTAAAGCCTGAACCATGAAATAACTGCCAGAGTGTTTATTAAACTTTTTCACAAAAAAATTTCCATATATGAGTTTTGATTTATAGCATATTTGCTACATCTGCATTTTATTTGTGATTTATTGCTTAAAAATGTATTGTACACTCTTTCAAAGATGAGGATGTACACATCCGGGACAGAGAAGAAGGCTAGTTTGAGCTTTGAGTCAAGGCGGCCATTTACGTGAGAAGGGAAAGACCATCTCAGAATCGAAGAGGGAGTCTAAGGCTACAAGTTTCACCATCTTATAATGTTGTGACTGCTCTCTGCAAATAGTCAAATAGCTCATGATCGTTGATCAATAATCATGACAAATTACTTATTAAAGGTCATGAAACCGACCGCACCAAGTGGTGCCAGTGTCGGCCATTATGCACATGTACTGTTTATAAGGTGGGGAAACCTGCATTCAGCTGACACTGAAGAAGTCACTTGGATGAGTGATGAAAAGTGTCTCCTACTGAAAATGCTACGTCCAGATGAACAGAATCAGCTTTCTGGGATTTATTTTGGGTTTTCAGGAGGGAGAGGAAATCACACTGATGATGCAGAAGCATCAAATACTTAAAAAACCTGTATCTATCAGATACACTCTGTGTTAAGGGGTAACAGACTGACTGATCTCTGATCCCCAACTGTTTTGGATGTTTAAATTGGTGCTCCTCTGTCAGGTGGTGTCTAGAAAAGTCCGTACATACCACTAATGCCACTACAGACGGCTACAATAATGATAACTCGATAACAGCATGCCTCATTTATTTATTTTCTTTACCTTGTGGGTATGGTACAATTAACCGTGTGTGTTTTTTACTTGTTTTTATGGGGAGACCATTGCAGCACCAGCTGACGTTCCCCTCAGTTGATCTATGAACTGATGATTAAGGGACCTGAGAGACGACTAATAGTATCTCCTGTAATTTCCTCTCCACCGTGGCGTGGCCCAGTGGATTGAGGGCTAGATGTAGATAGTGGTTATGGTTGGATGAATTGCTGAATTAAAAGCAATAAAATGCTTTAACACATCCTGAACAACTCTCCCGATTCCTCCCTCCATCTTCTTATGCCGCCTCTGCAATTCACCCTGAGGCCCAGAGTGATACTAAATTAGCTATTAAATACTGTAAATGCTTTGATAAAACCCACTGAAGTGGGCAGTAAGCACAAGTGCTAATAGAAACATATTATTTTCCATCTTTTTTTTTCCTTTTCCCATTGATGTCTTTCCTATTTTTCTTACAAACGTTTTCAAACTTCGTCTCCTCCTTTATTTTATTCCCCTTCTTCTTCCTCCACCCTTCTTCCTTCAGACCCAGCGGAGATGGAATACGAGGAGGCCGTCAGTAAGGTCACGCTGCAGCAGATCATCCGGGACCTGGAGCCCTCCACCAATTATACCTTCTATGTGAAGGCCTACACATCCCATGGGGCCAGCAAACCTTCGGACAGTGTCACCGAGAGCACTCATGGAGAGGGTGAGTTGGCGGAAATAAAAAAAAAAAAGAAATATCAAGACTCCCACAGGATTTGTAGCATAGGTAAAACACATGATTTCCCCTTAATTATTGCAGAACATCCATAAAACATAAGACAAATTGGCCTGCTATCACTGCTTTATATTTTAGAGCTCATTCATCCTGAGGAAAAAAGTAAAAATATTATTGCTCACATTTTATTTTTGCCACACCTGATCAAATTTCTGATAGTTGTTTAACTACTTTGGTTTACATTTTGTTTTGTGTTGCAGTGCCAGCTCCTCCTTCCCTCTACACAAAGGTGGTGAACAGCAGTGTTGTACAAGCAACATGGGAGTCCTCCTCCAAGATGGGCCAGCCTCAGGGCTTCAGGCTGTATTACAGGAGAGCGCACACACCACTGTTCACTGGGCCCATCACCTTCCCTCGCAACATCACCCAGTACAACATCACTCATCTGGGTGAGACATGACAGCTGACTGTATCATTGCTTTTATTGGTAATTAGCGTCACACGTCGTAAGCGCTGATGAGCGGGCCTGTGATGCAGAATGGTTTGTTAATGCACTTTAGTGGGTTTACATAGTTGTTTTTGCCAAGAGCTAAAAATATGTCACTAACAGCTCGTGGTGCTTATTTTTGATTTTTTTTATGCTTTCTTTGTTTCCTTTTGTTCAGATTCCTCACTGGTCTATGAGATAAAGTTGATTGCTCACAACCAGCATGGAGATGGGAATGCCACCATACGATTTGTTTCACTTCGGGAGGCAGTGGCCAAATCAGGTGAATTTTTCTTTATTATTTTTTCCATCACTTAAAATACAGTCATCTTGAAATGTGGACATATGGAAGTGTACAGTCTGCCCACATCTCCATATCACGTTCTCCAAGGACAAAAAAAATCTCAGGAAGACAGACAGTGGAGAAAAAAAGATTATATAACAATACACCTAACAAAAAGGGAAACAATAAACTGAGAATAATAGAAATGCATTTACAGTAGTTGATCTGAAAAGAGCTTCCTGGGACATTGTAACATATTGGTTCAGTGGAAAAACAAAACTGAAGTTTGAATCAAATACTATGATGTGAATTAAAAAAATAAAATATTATCATCATGCACATGATGATGTATGGATTAGTGAGATGGCGCTGTCCCACAGGTCATCTGATTATCTCACCAATGTCCATTTCCAGAGGTGGAGAGGCTTCCCATATGCATCATCTCTATATATCATAGACTACGTGTCCATGGGTTTAATCCTTTTTATATTGATTGATTTTGTGAGCCTCACGTAATACGTCTTTCTGACGGTATTGAGGTAGGATGAAAAATATTTCAAGAAAAAAATTGTTTGCCTGGAAATGTAAGAAAAAAGTAATGAATGGTGTGTCATGCCAAGATGGGTCAGCAAATAAGACAAATCCAAAACCAGGAGTCAGGATTTGAATCCCAGAATGAACTGTCAGAGTGGAAATAAATGGTTAAAGGTCATTTGAGAGAAGCGAAGTGTCTCTGAAAAACTTAAATGTTTTCTTTATTGGATCTGCATTTTGACTTAATGCATTTTGAACTACAGGATTTAATCTTTCAGTGATGCCAGCGAGAAAAACTAGATCACAGAAGGTCTGTTTGTCTAGTATATTTATTTAGAAATGGTGTTTGCCCAATCCTGCAATTTGGATCTCTCGGGGCGTGCTTTTTGAATACAAGAGACTGATGTACTACAAAGATAAAAAGAAATACAGTTATATCACCCCTTCCTTTGATCTTGCTATAAAAAGAGTATCTTTACTGGGTCTCTCGCCTCTTTCTCTTTCTCCCAATCTCGTATCTGTCTGCAAAGTGTAGACTTTGGCCTACACAGGCTCATCAAATGATTTCTGCCCTCTGATCCTCAGTATGGCGCATATGAGCTGACATACCTGACTCACTTCATCCTCACTAAAAACGATTTGCTGGTTTTTTTTCAAGTATTGCTGCTGCATTTCTATCGTTCCACTTTATCTTGGAAGAAGTGGACCTTTAACACAAAAGGTCTGCCCAGTGTGGGCTGCAAGATTCTACGAGCAGTCTGGGGAAGTGTAGTGAAGGCCAAGCAAATCTTGCATCATCTAGCATGCTGTGGGTGTACATCACCAAAGCCCTCCTCCACGAAGTTGTTTCTCTGTTACTTGGATTCCAGGTTTGTTCTTTATCAGACTGGTCCAGGACTTGAGGCATGGTTTAACTGAGATGACAGGTAGAAAAACCCAATAAATCACAAGAATCATTACTCAAAAAAAGGGCTAAATGTGGTTGGAGTACAGGGTGGATTTGAATTAAATATGACCGTATATCGAAGAGATGTCTTCACTTGTTGCCACTACCCCTTATACCGCTGCAGTGACCCACCAAATATGGAAATATTTTCACACAGCTACACACTGCCCCACATCAATACAGAGCATGAAAGTAGATTAGTCTCACATAACATCTTTTGTATCAGTCAAGTTGACCTTCATGCCACATAAACAGTCCAAGCTCACCCAGCTGTGATGTGACCGTGTTGTGTGCAATATCTCCTCAGTGTTGGACGGCCCATGCGACTGTGTGAAAGATGAGCAGGGCAAAACATCCACCACGGGCATCATAATCGGCATTCACATCGGCATTACCTGCATCATCTTCTGCGTGCTCTTCCTCGTCTTCAGCTACCGTGGCAGGTCAGAACTAGCACGACGTGCACATTCATGAGGCAGTTAATGGTGCCGGTGGAATAACTTGCCAATAGTTGCTGTTAAAGGGTCTATTTCTATCGTGTGTATAGAATCAGGCAAACGTTTAATGTGTGAATGTTCATGTAATCCCCAGATTAATGATGTGTAAGACAGTTCAGGCCACCCCCCAGGCAGGGAACGGCGCTGCTGTGGACTCTTCTTCGTCTTCCCAGGGAGCCTCTGGGCTTAACGGGGCTGCCAGAAGAGAGATGGAGGTCAATGGCAGCGCAGCGAGGAAGAAAGTGGTTGACAGCAATGAGCTTGAGAGCCTTTTCATGCAGCCGAACACAAGAGATATGTGCATGGTAGGTCCTCAGAGTGAGAAGAGGGAGAAAAGCTATGTTAAAGGAAAAAAAGTATATTCTATCTAAGCTAAAACTAAATGAAGTATACTCAGTCTGATTGTTTACATGTGTTTTCAGTCTGATTCCTACATGCTGAATGACACCCAGCTGTCTACGATACCGCTGGATGAGTTTGCCGTGGAGAGGGAAACCCAATTCCGAGAGACTCCTGCAGCAGGAGCAGCTCAGCAGGACCAAGGCTAATGATGTATGAAGGCCAATTCACACGACACTGTCCAGTGTCCACACAGACTTTTCTCTCACTCAGGTTGACAGATTGTTGTTGTTTTTTCAAAGTCGTCATTCCTTTTGTGCAAAGACTTTTTTTTTATAAAGGAGTTCTGGAGGATCTAGGACTGTATATCTGGTCTGGGCTGTTTCTATCTTGGGAGCCCGATGAATTTTTAGTTTTTGTTTTGGTCTTTGGTTAATTTCCTGGTGTTGGGCAGCACAGAAGACAGAGGCCCCAGAATGTCCTTGTTATACAATGGTTTTATTTTTAAGTTTATAAATATATGTATATATATAAATATATACACTATATCTTTATCACTTATATGTCAAAGCGGTTATAAGTTATTGGTCTTATCTCTACTTTTCCGTGGATGTCAAAGACTCCTGCTGCCTACTCTCACCTACCAATGATTCCACCTTCTTGTTCACAGAAGATCTCAGCCTTCTTCCAGGGATTCGATATATTCTGCCTCAGGACTTTGTTTCGGTGATATCAACATTTTTTTTTATGAGTTTTCGGCCTTCATGCAGGCGTTAGACTTGGCTGCGTGAACCTTGCGATAGAAAGAAAAGAAAGAAACCTACCTCAGCCGGAATGAATGTGTAGTGGGAAGCTTTTAGGGACTTTACCTTCCCCTGTGCTCACAGTTACTTTACATGCAGAGGAATTGGTTTGGAAGTGACAAAATCAGGTGCCGCTCTACCTCAGATGTCAAGAATCATCTCTCTTCTCCTGCTTGTCGAAGTAAAACAGAAAAAATAAAGAAAACAAAAAAAAAAAGTATCCAACATAAAGCACTTCCAAATGCTGAAATTAATGTTCTACCTCAAGATAACAATGTTAATGTTGTCGCTGTTGTTGTTGTTTGTCTGTTTATTGCATAATGAAAAACCCTCTTTTGGCCCTTTGTGAAGTCCTGGCTTCCCTCTGTTGATGAATATGGTGTTTGTAGATACAGCGTCAGTACCTCATGCAAGCTGACAGACTGATAACATGTTGGACGAGTTACGGTGTGTTGGAAATATGTATGAATTATGCTAATCTATTGTAAGCCTTTTGCTAGATTTGACTTTATTTTAAAGATTGTAATTTTTTTTCCCACCGTAGTTGCTTCAGTTGAATGACAAGACTGTTAGAGATACACTGCATTGTTAATGACATCTTAAAGACTAATTGTGCATGAGATGAGATGTCATGTGAAGTTTTATTGATTAAAATAAGCAAAACACTTAATGCATAGACAACATAGATGTAGCTACAATTGGCATTGTGATTTAATTGTGTCCGCTTGCATGCATGTGTGATTTTATTTTAAATGGAATGGATGGGGTTTTTTTTTTTTTAAATAGATAAAACTAAATTGAGCACAAATGTTAACAGAAAATGGCCCGTGTCCACAAATAGTTTGGATAATATTTTTGGAAAATTTGCTTATTGGCTTTCTTGCTGGCAGATGAAACCGCTCTCATTTCATCTTTTGTCAGTTTTAAGGTCATAGCTGTTTGGCAAGTAGCCTAGTCCTAATTCCAAAATTGTTGTTAACCATCCCCGGTTTCTTAGATGGTTAGATGAGGGGATTAAAAATCGAAATTCTCTAACACATGCTATTAAATATATCTTTTTTTAATATATAAAAAAGCCAAAGCTTAAAAACAACTATTTGGAAGAGATTTGTCTATTAAATACACGTATCTGCTATTTCTTTTATTTTGTCCTGTTATCTAATATTTAACTGTAGTTTTGACAGCAGAGATATGAGAGCGGTATTTAACCTCTGGAAAGAAAGCAAAACAAGCTCTAATTTATTTTTTTTGACAGCAGTGTATCTCTAAACTTTTTATGAATATTTGTGTCAGCATCACCTTCTTATTTTGTTTTCACATCACATTTCCAACCTCCTTTACAAACGCAGCAGTAGCCTTTTATTTCTCTTCTGGTGCCCAGTAGACGTAACAGTTGCCGGTTAAGCTTGTTTACTGTTACTCTTCTCAAAACTATACTTGCTGCTCAGCCTTCTCCCTCCTATCAACGCTGACTATGTGCTTCAGGTGCTTATAATATCTTTGAATGCTGACGAGCACAGACAGAGAGCTGGCTGAGGGAGATGGGCGGTTGTTGGGTAGCTAAACAATTACAGGGCTTTTCTCTCGCCGGCTCTCTGCTCAGTGTTGTCACTTGCTGTACAGGAACTGATTTGATGCATTATGGTTACCTACCTCAACCTTGTTGTTGGCCTTTCTCTCAGGTCTTAATGAAGGACACGTACAGAATATAAACAATGAAATTAATGTATATATATATCTACAGTCGTGTGACACAGTAAGTATATCTCATGGAAATTGCTGGCTTTTATTACATACTGGAGCAAGCAAAAACCAGGTCATCTTTGAAACAATGCCTGAAGATAACCACTCAACTTTTTACTGAACAAAAATAGCAGAAGAAGTTAAGCTTAAACTCAAATACATCAGAAGCTAGTGTTGCCCAATATAGCAGTAATTACATCTTGTAAGCCACCTGCTCAGTTTTAACAAGGCTCTTCACCTGAAAAACTGCTTGTTATCGGTGCCCTAGCAGGGCCTGCTTTGCTCCAGAGGATGTATCTGGCTCATTCTCCAGCCTGGAGTAACAAATCTTTGTGCAGCCGTTTCTGTGGCGAGTACTTAAAGCCAGAGAGAGGAGCGCTCTAGTGCCAGAGAGCCTTTTTGTATTGCGGCTTGTGAGCTGTGTGTCTGTGGTTACTTGTGGTGCGTCTTAGTTGAATTCCCAGGTGGATTTTTCAACTGGTACGCCCCCTGAGGTCAGACTTCCAATTAGCAAATTCAGCACAGCCCCACCAACCCAGACTTAATAATTCAGTTTGGCAGCAAGTTACGTAAACATTAGTAAAACTATAGGGAAATGTGGGGGCTCATCCGGGATTTTGAAAAAGAAGGCCTTGAGACCACCTTTGTTTTGTTTTGTTTTTTCTTTTGTTATTTTTGTTTTGTTTTGGGGTTGGGGTTTTGGGGGGGGGGGTGTTATACATTTGGCTGGCATGGCAGGTGTTGCTTACTGAGTATATGACTTTCCAGTTAAATCCTGTGTGTCCAGCTAAGTTACTTTAGTTCTTCCTTCTGGCCATTTTTTGTTGTGCTGCCTTTTTTATTTTTGGAATAATACTGCAGGGTGATAATTTTCCTGGTGGTTGTGAGCAATTCAAGACACAACAGTTGGGGTTCTGCTCTTGGGACTGAGTGGCCACTCCTGGACAAATTGACAGTCTTGAACAGTGTTTCACTTGTTGTGAAGCAAAGTGTAAATATTTATTTGATATTATTGGGCAATCTTTTGAAATTCTTTTCCAGACTGTAAGCGAAGCACAACAAATATTTTCTTTGTAGCTGATCAGTTTGAAAACTTTTCATTTTACCGTATATGGTATTGTTTTATAGATATCACCTTTATCTACAGGCATTGTTTCCTAAGGGATCAAATGTTTGCCCCAATATGTCAAAAAATAAATAAATTCACACGACTGTATAATATAAATACATAAAAAATTGCAATTGTCAAAATATGCTGGACAGACAGAGTCAATAGAAACAGACACAATAGGAGGGGGAACATTTTAGGACCTTTATGTTGTGCACTAATTATTTAAGCAGTTCAAGTTCATGCTTAATTTGTAGTGATTGTTACTTTTATTACTAGCACATCCATTTTTTTCAGTAGTGATTTACTTTATGTCTTCTCTAAACATAAATAAGTTTAACTGAATCAAAAGTGGGTGGCACGTACAACTCGACATCATGCACACAGAAAAAACACTTTCAAACCTCTTTGGTGCATCCAGGTATGAGATACTGTAAACAGTAAAATGCTGACACTAGCACTTTTTTATGAAAATGAGCTTGTCATGTCTCTGCTGCCTTAAGTAACTAACATTAGTGTAAGATGATTGCATTTAACATCAGCCATCACCTTTGATTGAATCCATGGTGTTGAACGCAAAATGCTTCCTGGTGCTACTCCTCAGGCAGCTTTGTGTTATCCATTCATCAGCCTTAATAGTAGGAAGCATATTAACAGCTTCGTTTCTGACAGGTGGCAGGGCATGCAATGGTTCAAAGGTCACAGCATTTTTTAGCCCAGTGGAGCCAACTAATGCAAAATGACCTGTGTTCTACTAATACATCATACATACAGTAGGAGTGCTTTTTAAAAGCATGCTTCGATTATTTCAGCACTGTGTTCAGAATCATACCATCTGGTCATCCACCACATTCAAACTGAGAGTTATACGTGTCCCCACAAAAACAGTAATTCACCTGTCATTTTAATGTGTTATGCAAACCAGCATTAGAGTCAGTCTCACTTTAGTGATCATCTAGGTACTATGTTTTATGCCTTTTAAATTTGTTTGCATATGCGTATTTCTTTGCATTTCTCTGGTATCTATTTCATGCATTTAATTGTACACTGTGTTGTTGATATCATAACCAGTGCTGGGGGAAAAAAGAAATGGCAACTGTCAAAACAGTAGAACAAATGCTTGACCTAAATGTCTCCTCTGTGTATATTCACTAACTGCAGATTAGTTTCTCTCTGGGGCTCCTGCAGCTTTAATCAGTGTTTTCACCTCTGTGGAGAGAAATTTCACAAAGGACACAATGGGTATTTTTTTCTTCCTTACTTTGTTCCTCAGTCCCTTGGTGTCATTTAAGGTTAATGTCCTCTTGCAGGAAATTGTGCACCACTGTGGATTTGACAGGCGTTAGTGTCATACGGGCGTTTAACCTGATTCACCGTGGATGCGGTGCGGTGATCATCATGTTTACTTGATTAGACTTTGATAGGTCAGGTTGTCATATTGCTGTATAATATTAGAACCTGTGTGATTTATTGGGGTGCTTAAAGCTGTTCTCACTGACTGACTGGTGCTGTAATCCATCAACTGAGGGGAGCAGGTGATTCTTTTGCTGATATGGTTAGTCAAACTGAGGCCTTTGTCTTACATATTCTGCAGTCTTGAGAAGTGTTTCATCACTAAACGCTGCTCTTGTCAGTGAGACAGCCTCCTTTGTTCCTTGTTCAAGAATCCTGACCTTTGGTCAGGGAGGGCGTGTGCTCAGGGACTCTCTGATCCTGTGTTATATGCATCTCAGCCGGCCATACAGTTGGCGTACTGGACTTGACTTTCCTCAATTTCTGCTTTGTGCCCAGTTCAGACAGATTTGCTGCAAGGAATGCCATCGTTGTCTGTCATTAAAACTGGAATTGTTATGCTTTTACTGCTTTCTGTGATATACATAGCTGTCGCAATGGTCATGACCAAAGATTCAAACAATGGTTTCAAAATATCTGCAAGTAAGCCCAAAATCTCAGGCTCTGCTCTAAATTCTCAATTTCAGACAGATTTTTCTACTCTAAAAAGAAGGGAAAAAAAGAGGGGATATACCTGGTATGGTCACTTCAGGTACGTCTCTCCGGCTATGTTTAAACTTTGTGTTTGCAAAGGGCAGCCAATCAGAAGAAAGTTGGTAATTGAAGTTTGTACTACTTGTTTCAGACAAGATAAAATTAAGAGCTTCATCAAAGCCCAGCATAAGATAGGTAAGGTTTACTCTGAACTGTGAATCGTACAAAGCTATCCTCATCAAAAATATTCAATTATAAATGAGCACAACAGGTCCACTTTAACTTGCTCAGAGAAGGTGTTGGCAGGATAATGGTTATTTAACTGTCATTTTGCCTTTGTTTGGCTCCTCTGATAGGAAAAGGAACATTTGTCATAAAACAGTTCATCCGCCCCTTAAGTGTACCGAGGGGTGATGAAAACAGGGAGGCACATTCACATTTGCATCATGTTACAATTTCAGCAGAAGAAATCATGTGACAATAGTAACATTCACAAGGACAATCTAGATTTTTATAAGAATATGCTGCTTTTCTTTACTTTGTATATTAAATAGAATAATTTGGGGGTTCGACTCTGGGTCAGGCAAGAAAAAACAAAAACACAAAAAACATTTTAAATAAGCTTGAGCTTTAGAGAAATTAGTAAAAGCACCATTATCTTAAATTTAGTTGGACCAAATATTTGATCAAATTGACTAAGAAAGTATTTAGAAGAAAAAACCTTTGGCTGGAGCTGTCATTTCTTCATACTTATTCTACTACCCTCAGGTTCTTAAAAATAAAACATCCTGGACTGGGCATGTGCAGGGTTTCTTTCACATATGGTGCCAATATGGCTCCAACTCTTCATGCTCTTATAATACATTGACTAAACACAGGTAACCATATCAAGTCAGGGGGATAAGATAGGCTTAGTCTGGCTAGATTGGCACTGTATTGTTGTATGATGTCTGTTATGAGTGTCAGTGACTCTGTGGTTGATCTCAGTGACAAAGACATTTAGGAGACCCGAAATATTAACTTTTTTCTTTTTCTAATATCCACGCCTAATTCAACTTTGCCCTTTTTTAAAAGTCCTTTACATTATGTGGTACTGATTGTTGTGGCACCAAATGACTATCTGAGCTGACTGTAAATTGATTACATTTCCAGTACATTTATCTCTATGGTGTTCTGCTCTGATACACTGATGACTGTATGTGTCAAATAATGCTGAGTTTCAGGATTTTCTGAGTGATTTATACTGTTGTCAAATGGTGGTTTATTGTAACTGTACTTTAATGTTTGATATCAGTATTATATTTTACATGCTCCTGTCGAGAAAGCAGATTGAATTCAGTATGTTTAAAAATAGAAGGCAGAAAAAAACCCTACAGTGAATCTGCATGAGAAACAAAAAGCTGGTGTGTTATTTTAGACCTAATTGAAAAGTTTTAGTTAATCCTTATTGGCAACACTGTGATATTTAGCCAAATCGTGACAAAAAAATACAAAAAAAAATCTTGTGATCTCAGTATGGTACTATTGATTGTCAGTCTGTTTTGCTGGTGTATATTGATGAAATAGGCTGAGTGACCTTTTTTTCTGTTGACAAATCTAAGTCTGCCTTGTCCTCGCTGATGCCTGATGATCACCTCATTCTCATCCTGTTGCCACCAGTCATCCTCACATGAGTGACTCAGGCTGAGGTCCTGCCAGTGCTGTCACAGTTAAAGTGAAAAAGGTGTCTTTGTTTTCCTTCACAAAGCATCTGCGGTGAGGACAATGTGTGTTTTATATCGACGTTGTCAGCATGAGCTAAAGCCACTCAGTCATCATTTAATCAGCTGCTTAAAAGGAAAAAAGAGCTCCTGAGTAGAATCTACACTGCAGGTGTAAACCGCCCCCCCCCCCCTGCAAAATTTGGTGCCAAGCACTGGAGTGAGCAACAGTTTCGTACGAGAAATGCATTGCTAAATTTCCACATGCACAGCAACTTAAACTTGCAGCACTGCAGGCAAAACAAAATTTAGAAAGTTATGTCAATATGATGTTGACATACTAAACCATGTAGGCGTATGAATGTGTGACCTGTTCTTACCCAGAGTTTCTGGTTTCACCAAGAATTTTGTATAAAAGTAGAAAAAAATGCTGATGGGATTATTTTTAATCATTAAAGCTCTTAACTGAACTATGTTTCCACGCCAAGGATTTAAACCTCCCACACCTTGTCACCACCTCCAGTGCTGAGAAGTGATTGCAGAACTCGAGACTGCATCGGTGAAGTTTAATTACTGGGTTTAAAGCCCACGAAACACATTTCCTTAGTACATTAAATATTTACGAATAAATAAGAAGCAAACAGTTCAGAAAAGAAACCTCCCTGATTATTCAGTTTTAATCTGCTTCATCCAAACACATTCAATTTGCTGTCTGGTGAAAATGCATCTTCTTTTACATGCTGATATATTGTCAATATATTGCATCAAACATTACTTGACTTGGGGCTCACTGTAGTCTCTAATCAGAAGAGGCATTACTTTTAAGCATATTTGGCTCATGATGCTTTTTTTTTAAATCAACATCTTTTAAGAAATTCATCATTATATAAATATCTTATTATATTTTAATGTTGGTTCTAAAAGCAGTGTCTTTATGGTCCAAGTCTGAACCACAATAAAGGGCACCGTAGGAAAAATCTGCCCTGTAGATTTGTTTTTACTGGCTTTACATGCTGTATTAAAATGTGTTAAATTTCTGTTCTATTCTATAACCATTTATTCCCAGCAGGGTTCAAATGAGGTGCCAGAAGTTGAAAAAGAGTAACTATATGGTGTAGCCTGTTTTTTGTTTAAAAAAAAAAAAAAAAACAGTTGCAAAGGAATAAAGGAGCACAATATTTTAAATTTAGCTCATGATCATGCATAATCATGTCTGTCTGTCCGTCTGTCTGCTGAGGTCACTGCCGATATCTGTTTCTCTCCCACAGTTTACTTCAGGTCAACACTAGATAGTTTTAAAAGTGTTCTCAGAGAGCTGTGTCATGGATCACTGCTGTATAAAAAGGTTTTGTTTCTACGCTCTCTCTAGAGACCATGTTGGTGCAACTATAAATTGTAATCTGCATACATATCCACATATACTGTATATACTGTATGTGTGTATGTATATGCTTTAAAGGAAAAATAGACCATTTTTAGTGGTTTGTATTGTTTTAGGGTTCATTGTGCAACACTGATAGGAGAAAAAAAACAATAACAGTGATAATAAACTAGCTCTAGTGATAATGAATCCAGAGTCTGTCTTTATTCTGTGTGCATATATATGTGTGTGTGTGTGTGTATGAGTGAGTGTGTGCACCTGGTGGAAAATAGTGTAATTTATAGCACAGTCGTGAGTTTGCTTGCTTGCTTCCTGCAGTCCGCTGAGATGCAGCAGATCAATCTGGTGCAGGCTGCTTCTCTCCCTTCCCCACATCACCATCCTGTTCTCCTGTTCAGCACATTAACTCATGGCCTCCGTGGCCAGACAAAGAGTATTGAGCACCGGGCCCAGAGCTCCTGGTCGATGAAGGGTGGTGCCGGACTTCTAATCACTGTAAATCCCAGTGCATGACTGCAGACAAAGGAAGAGTCCAATATGAATCAACGTCCTCTCTCTTTCTCACTCTCTCTTTAATATGATTCCAATTTTTTTTTCTCTGTTTGTTTTTGCTGCTTTTTTTTCTAGCATACCTGTTGGTAGTAATATTGTTATATATTGTACTCATGGATGCATCGTGAATTCAGCAACATAATAATAAATAGGTCCTGCAGAGCAGCGTGGAAAGCTTACACAGGATGTTTATTATTAAATTGTAGAAGACTGATTATTCAATCTGAATTTCTGAGCAGTCAAAGGACATTTTATGCATTTTTGCATCCAATTTTCATTTTTTAAGTTTGCTCTTGACCTTGATTCCATTAATTCCTCAGCTATATTTGACCTATTGTATTTACAGTCCTGCTGTCTTTTCTGTTTTTTTGCACAGCAACTTCATATTAAGTGTGCTCACTTTTCAGTTTTACATTCCACTTCATACAACATAAAATGACCCTTTTTATAACTGCCAAGGATTTCTTTTTAGCTTTCCTGATTCCCAGCAAATCATTTAAATAAATCACCTGAGATAATGAATAGGAATGATGGTGAAATTCTAAGAAAATTAATCATTGCACTTTCCGAGTCAATTCAAGGCGGATGTATAGCTGTATAACCATTCAATCTACTTTTTACGACGGTTGCAGCACACAAACCCACTATGTTTATCTTGGAAGAGTCAAGACTACCCACGCAGGAACTTAAACAGAAGAAAAGACAGCCACATTTTACTACTCTTTGTAATTCAATTCACCTCTATACCAGCCCTAACTATATGCTTTACCAAAAAGTTTTAAGCCTAATCTTTAAAGAAGAGAGGGTGTTTGTCTCTCAAATCCAAACTGGGAGCTGAAGAGAGGCCTGAAAGCTGAAGGTTTGCCTCCAATTCTACCTTTACATATCCTAGTAACTAAAAGTGAGCCAGCAGTCTGAGAACAAAGTATTGGCATGATACAATACTATGAATTCTTACATTACTTTATAGATAAAATTTCAGCACTAAGGGCACCATATCTACCGGCAGTTAACCAAACCCCAGTTTCTGAAAGCTCTATGGTTTTTCAAAAGTTTGAGCCTGTATCTTTTTCGACTCTGAAAGAAATAACTGATCATATGAGAAGCTCTAATCCGCTGCATGACATTCTTCCTTCCCGCATTATTTAGGAAGCTCTGACTACTATCGGTCCCTCTATCTTACTTCTAATGAACTCTTCACTGTCATCAGGCTGTGTTCCGACTGCCTTCAAACACGCAGCCGTACAACCTGTAATCAAGAAAAGCAACGCTGACCCCAAAACCACTTCAAACTACAGGCTGATCTCTAAACTTCCTTTCATGTCTAAAATTTTAGAAAAAAATAGTTCACCAGCAACTTCAGTCCTTCTTAGAGACATGTGGTGTCAGTGACAAATTTCAATCTGGATTCAAACCCCGTCATAGTATCGAGACAGCCTTATTGAGAGTTTTTAATGATCTCCTCCTAACTGCCGATTCTGGGCGCCCTGTGGCTTTAGTCTTATTAGATCTAACGTCTGCTTTCGGTACGGTAGACCATAATATTCTCCTAACAAGGCTAGAACATGTAGTTGGCCTTAAAGGTAATGTTCTTTCATGGTTTAAATCGTATCGATCAGACAGATCCTTCTATGTCACCATGGGGAAATACTCTTCCTCTTCTGCCCCTGTTAATTGTGGTGTGCCTCAGGGGTCCGTATTAAGCCCCACGCTGTTCTCCCTGTACATGCTGCCCTTGGGACTCATCTTTAAAAAACACAACATCTCTTATCACTACTATGCAGATGATATCCAAATTTACTTTCCTCTATGTCTGCAGGAGATTAAAGACTGGCTATCCCAGAACTCGCTTATCTTAAATGAAAGCAAAACAGAAATTATTGTTTTTGATAGCCACGTTCCCCTGGGCCAGCTAACTGATACAATGGGGTCTTTCGCCAACCACCTTTCTCATTCTGCCAGAAACCTCGGCGTGCTCATGGATAGTTCTTTAAATTAAACAAGCAAGTATCCACTGTGCTAAAAACCACCTTTTATCAATTACGCCAAATTTCCAAAGCTAAGCCCTATTTACCACATACAGAACTCGAAAAATGTATCCATGTCTTCATCACTTCTAGATTGGACTATTGCAACTCTCTTTACTTGGGCCTCCAACTCTCCCTCCTTCAGCGCCTGCAATTAGTCCAAAATGCGGCAGCACGCCTCTTAACCGGCACTAGAAGGCATGAGCGCATCACCCCTGTCCTCGCTAACTTACACTGGCTTCCCGCCATATATCGCATCGAGTTCAAAATCCTTCTGCTCACTTTTAAAATTCTAACTAACCTGGCCCCTAGCTACTTAACTGATCTCCTCTATCCGTACAACCCAAAGAGAGCACTAAGAACCTCCAGCCAACTGCTCCTAATGCAACCAAGGTCTCGTTTAAAAACCAGAGATGACCGTGCATTTGCCATCGCTGCCCCTAGACTCTGGAATAATCTCCCATGGGAGAGACTGCAGTCGAAATCAGTACTTCGGAATCAATTCAGTCGTTCAAATCCTGTTTAACAACACACTTGTTTAACTTAGCTTTTGAAACAAATTAGTTTGACTTTCATTCGGCCTGCACTACACCATGTAAATGCAATTTTAAGTATAATTGTACTATTTGTTCTTTGTTCTGCCCGCACTGCAGTTTTATTGTGAAGCACTTTGATGTACACTAGTCTTTTAAATGTGCTATATAAATAAACTTTGACTTGACTTGAAGTCTTTAAATACAAGGTCTAATTATTCAAGTATATGAGGAGAAAATTTGATTCTGGATTTTAACAGGGAGCCAAGGAAGAGACACTAATATGGGAGAGATATGTTCTTTCTTTTTAGTCCCTGTCAGTACTCTCGCTACAGCATTTTGGATCAAGTGAAGTCTTTGCAGGGAGTTTGTGATGTAATAATGAATTGCAGGAGTCCAGCCTAAAAGTAATGAACTAGTTTTTCAGTTTCGTTCTGAGACTGGATGTTTCTCATTTTAAGGTTATTGCGCAAATACAAAGAAGTAATCCTACATAGTCCTATATATCTGCTTAATACACACATTGAAGGACATATTCAAATAAAATGCGACTCCAAGATTCCTCACAGTTTTACTGGAGTTTAAAATGCCATCCAGACTATATATCTGGTTAAACACCATGTTTCTAAGATTTTTAGGGACACGTACAATAACCTCAGTTTTACAAATAGGAGATCAGAGGTCATCCAGGCCTTAATTCATGTTTGGCTGTTAAACCTGGAGATTCAAGCATTTCTTTTGTTTTATTGTATATCAACAATTTAACAATTTAAAGTGAGCATACAGTTACTGGATTTACTTTAAATCATTGTCTCTCTGCATACAGGAGCTGCAGCATGTGTGGATGTGAATAGATTTTGAATAGCTGTGTGGAAGATTGCTCTGTGAGAAAGAGAGGATGTTTTTAATCACAATAGCGAGTTTCTCCTTTTATAGAGAGACAACAGCAGAGTAGTTTTCCATAAGTAGCCTCCCTTTCTGTCTTTGTAATGTACACACACACACACACACACACACACACACACACACACAGTCCAGACTGGCCATGTAAAGCAGTGAAACTTTATCCGTGGCTGGACCACCTCAACTGGGCCCCGGCTGCTCCTGACCCCACTGCATTTAAAACGCGTTGAGAAAGGGGACCTCGGTTTCCCAGAGAGAGCTGGGTGGGGGCGCAGCTGTCTTCTGGCTACTCACACCGCACGCCTTTTAGCGGCTCAAAGGGAGTAGCCGAGAGAGAGGGAGGCCAAAGGTCACACCAGCCAACTTTTATACCCGCCTACTTCTGATGTTACCAGTTTTTTTTCTCCTGTTTTTCCCTCTTCTTTTTTTACTGTTTCCAGATTTCCCAGCCGTAACACACTTCCCAGGTGACATCCCTCCTCTCAAGTCACAAATAATCAAAACCATCTTGTCAGCTCCTGTTTCGTTTTAAAACGCTATCCTCCGTGTTTATCACTCTGTGTGTGTGTGTGTGTGTGTGTGTGTGTGTGTGTGTGTGTGTGTGTGTGTGTGTGTGTGTGTGTTTAACAGGCTCTCATTTTTTGTGTGTGTGCCCTTTAGTTAAATTGCTCCAATAAAAAATAAATGTTTCACACTCAAAGTGAAGCTAAGCATCACAATTAAACTTTATAGCAAAGACAATTGAATTATAACTATTTTACTTTCATAACATTGTGTTTTCATATTAATGCATTATTAATGGATTCATTTCCAGAATAATACAAAACAATCCAAACAAAACAACAAAGGGAGACCACAGTTGATCATCAGTTCAATATAACCTGATCAAATTTCATCAGTGACAGTCTTCATCAGGCTTTCAGGTACAGAGTAGTCAGAGTTGGCAGTTTGAGCATTTTTTTTTACCCGTATGTCACTAATGATCTAAAAATCCACTTTAATGTCAAACCTTTAGCTTTTAACCTCCTTATTGTAGCACAAGTCTGGTTATTTTTACATATTTTTAGGCTTTTTTTCAGTTTTCTTAACTTTTATAGTTATAGAGGTGGTGGAGCTTACTTAAACTGTCATAGAGCAAGTGGAGGTGTACACCAAGGCTACATTCACATACATGGGTATTTTCCACTTTTGTTTAGAAAAACATCTCGGTCAACACGACAATGCATAAAACATTGTTTAATGCTATCATGAGCATGCTCAAGCAACCGATGCTCATATAAACCTTACTGTATAGACTATCAGGCTTCTGATTGGCCAACATTTCTGACTTCAAAAAAAGAAGTTAGAGGTTCGCACTGCTGATGTTGCAAGACAAAATCTCTAGTTTCCGCCCCCACACGCAAATGCAGAAACTGAGTTTAGGAAATACTTCACCTTGGGGGGAGTTTTTCACAAGCTCAATTTAAAGTGACCAAAAATGCCACTTAGTTATAGTTATAGAGGAAAGGCAAATTGCAAAATACCTGTGTAGACAGCCCGATAAATTGGGATGGGAATGATAAGAATTTAGTGATTCCCATTACATTATCATTATCACTTATCGATTCAACTCCTTATCGATTCCCTTATCCGTGGCACAAAGAGGGTTTAAAGCGATCGCCACTGTAATTCTACTTTTGAAACATACTTTTGATTATGTAGAAATGGAGGCTGCAGCCTGACTGCGTATCACTGCTTTTGCTACCTGTTGAAGTTCAGGGTCTGGCTGCTGGGCTGGATTCAACATTCACTTAGTTAACGTCACTGTGGGTTCTTGGCTTGCGCTATCATGCTGTCTGTACAGATGCTTGCAAAGAGCCAAAGTTGTGATAGCAGTGTAATGCAGCTGTTTCTGTCCTAGATGCAAATTGTACTTTACCATCTCGCTGTCGTACTTCGGTGCAATCAAAGTAAAAGTAATGTCCATATCCATGCTGCAGACAGTGCCACTGTTTTGGTTGTCCGGCGCATGAACTGAAATCAGCAGATTGTAACGCAAGTCCAAGTGGAACCGATAAGAGTCATCGATAGGCAAGCAGACTAACGATTCCAAGGGTTCTCTACAAGAACCAGTTCTGAATTGGGTGAAAAAATGCTAATGCAAAAAAGGACACCCTCCCCACTTGGAAGTAGACGTAAAAGCAGAAAGCAGCCACTGTGATGTCACCAGTGTGAGTCCAATTTTTAAACATCAACACAGGTTTAAAGCGCTTGTCTTTACTTTTCAGATACAAAATACACATCCACTCTTTGAATACGGTCTATGTTTTAGACCATTTCAAAATGAAACATTTTAGTATGCATAAGTGGTACTTTTATGCCAACAGCAGTGTAAATGAGGGAAAGATTGTTAAGTGCTAAAACTGTGATAATAATGGAGATATTCATGTATGGAACATCTGCAGATAAATCGCCTGCTGTAAATGTTTGTGTGGGTGTGCTTTGGCGAAGGATTGTGTGCTTGAAAGAGAGGATATAATTTTTGCCACTTCTCCCCACGCTGTTGCCTGTGGCTCCGGTTTGAGATGGAGTGCCATGTGGTGGATGGTGAGTGATGGAGAATGTGGGCATTAACGTGCTGAGGCCACAGGAGATGTGGCACTGAAAGCATTAATGGAGTGACTGGTTCTGAGAGAAGGTGGGCTGATGTGATTGCAATGTGTGCAGGGGGAATTGTTCTGCAGAATGACCATGCAGACCTTACTCCTGACCTCATAACACATTGAGATGCGTTTGAGAAACAAATTGTGTGGCCTTTTCTTTTGGTAGTAAGTGTAGGGCACACATGCAGAGGTAGGTACTCATCATCTAAGACAGATTTTGCTTCATTTATCACTCAGACACACATCCATGCACACACTAAGGGCTTGAGTGACTACTCACTGGTTAACGTGTACAGTGCACCCAAGCGCCCTCAAGAAAGGCAAAGGAGGGAGGTGGGTAAAGTGTGGGGGAGGGGAAGTGGCAGAGATATCACATCCCCTGTGTGCACAGTGGCAGTGAAGAGCAGGACAAAGAAAGGATGGAGGGTGGGACAAAGGGAGCAAGGGATGGAGGTGTGAGGTGGCTCTAAGAAAGAAGATTAAATGATTCTGGAGGTGGCAATAGGTGTGAGGATGCAAAGCCGTAAAGGGAAAAGAAGATGGCATATACCGCTTTAACATGCAAATCACAAAATGTGAATTTTGCGAGCTTTAGTTGCATCTAGTGGTGCACATAAATGTGTGGATTTGATATTTTAGCCACTATTCATTGCTCAGAGATTGCAGGCATAATATGAGTTTCTCCTGCCATCGTTTGCAACATTAGAACACCCTGAATTGTTGATATTCCCTCGGGAATGTTTGATGCATTGAACACTTGGGGAAAGTGTAAAGAAATGCCTCAAAGAGGTTTGAGAGAGCCTTTAAGCACTTTACAGTGTAACAGTCCTGAACAGCCTGTGCAGAGGCAGTTCCCATGAAAACTGGTCAGTCTGCAGCAGCCTGTGGTTTATCCACCATAACAGTAACACTGTTTCTATGAGCACATACTGAGCACATTTTTAGTGAAATGTGAACAAGTGGAAAGAGTTCAATGAAATTTTTTCTGGCATTCATTGTCCTTTTCACCTACTGAAGCTGACATTTGTGGTTTTGTGTGATATCTAAGACTGGCCACAAATCATCCCCACTATAGAGGCGTTTAAACACTGGACATCCTTCAAAAATATTTGTCAGACACACCTATTCTTAATGCAGCCATTTATACCAGTGGTGTAATTTCATTAGGTGAAACTGGGGCATTTATTTTTTTCAAACCAAGCCAAATTTTTCAGATCTGACCGATCAGACCACTGCATTTGGCAACAGGTGCGCTCGTAACTCAAATCACACACCGGTACTAAATATAAATAAGTTGAAAATAGTTAAATACTATTTTACTTCAGACACACAGCTACAGCAGATGCTGTTTCAGGTCAACTGGCTCTCTAAAATGATTTCTTTGCCTCCTGAGACGTGGTCCGAACTCTGCTAACATGAATTCAAACTGCCTCACAGACATCCTGAAATACATACAAAAGCAGTTATGATACAGCTTCAACTCCTGGATCAAACCATGAAATTCACTCTGCTGCTGCCTTCTCATGAGAACTGGATTAACTCAGAATCTCCATTTCTTCCTTTTCTTGTTTATAATCATCAGGACCAGCTCATCATCCCTTCATCTAGACTTTTTACAGTGTTTTTTTGAGGATGAATTTTCAGCAAAAACGCTGAACGGTGTATGTTACACGACAAGTTCAGATCAGAAAATTTGAAATATCGTGTCATTTTTTTTGCAACCCATTCAGTTTGTAAAGGCCTATAACATGTAGTAATGTACTACACATTAGTCATTATTTTTCTTAAAGTAATGCAAATGCATGCATTTGTTTCACTGCTTGCGTTACTCTGTAAATGGACCTGAAGCGCTCTGTCACATTGTAGGGTGGCTGTGCCTCAGGAGTTGGGGCACGGTATCTACTAATCAGAAGGTTGGTGGGTTGATCCCAGTTTGAAACCTTGGGCAAGATACTGGCTGTTTCTCAGTACCTGAGTATGCAAGTCTGTTCTTGAAAACTTTTGCACTTTCTTCCTGAATTAAAATAGTTTTAATGTAAGTTTTAATTGAGAATTATTGGTTAAAATAAGTGTAATACATTTAATTTATCCCAAATATACTCACGGCTCTACATTGACACACTAAAATTAAATGAAACAATCCAGGTATGAAGCTCATCTTTAATGTCAGTCAAACTAATTTGCTCAGGAACAAATTAAACCCTCAAATAAACCAAATATTAACTGTTAGAAACCATATAAGTGAATTATATCTCGTGTTTAACTCCACTGAGTGGCAAAAGCCAGTTGGTGTTTTGAAAACGATAGTGATAGTGAGCCTCGACCTCCCGGTCAGCTGACAGCTGGTGGGGCGAGCTGGCTGTTAGACCAGCGGGAGCGGGCATCTCCGAAAACTTTGAAGACCTTTTGAAAATTGACCATGTCTTGATCAACTGAGCAGATGTTTGAAGTTTACACATTCTCACCTAAAAAACATCATAAAAGTTTATTTTGTGTCTTATTTCATTTATTGCATTTTTAACGTACTTGACTTGATGCATACATTATTTGGGTTGCAACTGATGACGTCACACAAGCACACACAAGTATGCGTATTGAGAAATGGCCACTGAGTTGCTCCTGATGCGTTCATCAGACTGTGAGTGTCACAGAGAGCACTTAGACGTAGAAAAAAGAACTTGTGCAAATCTGTGAGTGTGAATGGGAGTATGGCACATGTTGTCTAAAGTGCTATGAGTGCTTAAGAAGAGTAGAAAAGTGCTATATAAGAACCACTCCATACTTTATTTGAGGCTACGGTCCCACACACCAACACAGATCCCTATCTTAATGAGGGCACATAAAATGTTTCTTTTAGGTTTTACACATAAAACCTACAACCTGAAGCAAAGATTAAAGTCTCTTTGGACTGAGTTTCAAGCGATTCTAAACTACAAGCCTGAAAACCTGACTGCTCACTGCCTTTGCTACCTATTCACCCCTGGAGGCAGTTTGCTCTTTACCATCACGCTTGTCGTTTCGTGCAGCAACAGTGAAAGTAATGTCCACAACTCCTCCCCTAAGAAGCTGCAGGTCACTCCACCAATTCCTTTCCCAATTGCTGACATTTCCTGACATTACTGTGTTATTGAATGTGTTGTTTAACTTGATTATGGTAACATATTACTTTGGAAGTGTTACACCCCGCCCTGGCACTGAGACACTACCAAGATGGCTGTCGGCGAGGGATGACACTTCTGTTTCATCTCTCCACTCTCAGTTCTTCTCATTCAGTCTCTTGCAGCGTTTTCATTTTCTGCTCTTCTACACTTTAACCTACTGCCTCTCGCCCAGCCTGTCTCTCTCCATCACCATCAGCCCTCTCCCGGTACCTAAAGCGTACATACCCACTCATGATTTGCTTTGTTCCAGCACTTATATCTGACCTTCGAAATGTGTTGTTTCACAGCAAAGGAAAGGAAATGAAAAAAGGTACTTTTCATCAACTCTTTGAGTCAAAGATTTTGCAAATAGATTTTTTCAGCATTTATTCATGCTGTTTTCTGCCAAGGCTGACTTCCTGTTTCACTGTCACTGGAGGCAGAAACAACTAACACAGCATTAAGTCCATATCAGTGATGGAAATATGGAAGAGTGGACCCCATCTGCATCATCTCCTGTGTTTCTCCCCTATTCTCTCCCGTCCTCCTCCTATCTGTTTAATCACACAGAGCCATATGGATGCACAGTATGTTGTATTAATTAGACTCCAGGGCGTGGCCACACACCAGGGACATGAGGGACTCCAGCAGTTGCAAATCTGAGAGAAGAAATCATCCTCCCAACATAAACTAGGAGGATTGCAACCTGGGTGAGTAGAGTGTGTCAGGTGCACCAAAATATTTCTCTAGTATCTAAAATACACGAATCAGAAGGAGCAACAGCTTCAGCATCCACCCATCCACCCATCCATCCATCCATCCATCCATCCATCCATCCATCCATCCATCCACCCATCCAACCAACCAACAGTAATATTAAACAAAGAGAATCACATCTGGTATTTTCAGCCACATGTTCTGATCTGGTTTTACTTACATGTACGTTAAATACATCGCATACTTACATAAAACTATCCTAGACATTCGGTCTGTCTGGTCCAGAAATACTGAGATTTCTTTTGTTTAGAATGAGAGTTGAACTTGTTGTACTGTGTCGATTATATAAGGCTGGCAGCCTGAGACTTGGAGGAGTTGAAGAGTAAACTCACCAGGGAACAAATAAGCAGTGGGTTGTTCAGTGTGTGTGTGTGTGTGTGTGTGTGTGTGTGTGTGTGTGTGTGTGTGTGTGTGTGTGTGTGTGTGTGTAGGAAGAAAAAAAAGAATGGTTCACTCATTCCTCATTGAGCAGCTAACAGTTTCTATGTGAGGATATGTAGAACGAAAGAAAGAAAGCAGTGTGTGGTTAGCTGCTGTTGTCTAAAGGCGCTGACCCTGCTCCTTGTGTGAAACGACCTTCTGTATTTGCAGAAGGTCTGTGTTTAAGTCCTGCCCATCGCTCCTACTAAGGGACCCCAGACCTGGGTGGGCATCAGGGCGAGTTGCTTGGCTGCTGAGGCGGCCTGCTTGAACTAAAGGTCCAAAGGGGGGAGTATTTGGGGAGCTGTTGAGGGTGAGGTCATCTCAAGGGGTTGTAGCGAAAGGGACAGATGGGGGTCAGTGTTTGCCCAGCTGTCCTCTTGTTGTAAAGAAGGTTACTGGATAGAAACAGCTGGGTCAGAGGAAATGTTGGATGTCACGTGCCATTCGGGACTATTATTTATCTGAGGGCAATGTGCGTGTTAGTTTAGTCTTTGTTTTGCTTTTGAGTTGGGGCCATGGGTGGGGGCATTAGCATACTAATATCTTTAAGTATTAGTATAGTATCTTTAGTATCTTTAAGTACTAAGTTTATATCTATGGAATTAAAGATCAGCCATGCAAATAAACATTTTAAGTTCTTATAATTATTTTAAAAAAAAGATTTGCCTTAGTAAAAACATCATATTTGTTGTATATTTCATTTTTTTCTTGGAATTGTTGGATTATTACGGAGAACATAGTGACCACAATAACTGCTGAGGACTGAAGCACAGCTGTGGTACACTTCGCCTTAATTAAGGAGGACTGAGTGTAATCTCTTACAGAAAAAACACAATGCAATTTCTGCCCGTATTAGACCTCAGTTCAGTCTGATGCGCTGATCAATAACCGGGACTAATTGGTCTGACATTTTAAGCTTAAATCAGATGGTGTAGTAAACAAAGTTAAATGAGTTCACGCTGGCGTGTGTGGGGAGCTCATTTTTTGTTCACTTTTTCATGGTTAGAAACGACAGATTCAACATTTAGAAAGCAACAGTTCAGCTTTTAATAAATATTTATGCTTAGCAGTAAGAATATAAATAATAACAATGAGAAAACGGATATAAATAGCTGCTGTTGTGCATCTGTCTGCTCCACTTGGCGCCGTGGTTCAGTTCTCTGTTTTACAAAGGTGATAAAGAAAACTCAGCTGCTACTTTTTTTTATCTGATTCAAGCAGTGATGAATCACTAATGAATTGATTTATAATTTACACACCCGTAATGGCCTGATTTCACCCCGTATCATTATCATGCATGAAGATGCAGGAATATAGACTGCAGATTCAGTAGCATGTTCTTTGCCGTTTCTTAAAGGTGCAGCCAGTCATTTTGTTTAGGTTATTTAATTTAAAAAAGAATGTTATACAGTGGTCCCTCGCTATGACGCGGTTAACCTTTCGCAGCCTCGCTGTTTCACGATTTTTTTTCTGTACCATTTTGCATGCTTTTTTTTTTCTTTTTGCAGCGCACTGGTTATGCGTCCTGATTGGCTGTAAATGGTAAATGGCCTGTATTTATATAGCGCTTTTCTAGTCCCTAAGGACCCCAAAGCGCTTTACATATCCAGTCATTCACCCATTCACACTGGTGATGGCAAGCTACGTTGTAGCCACAGCCACCCTGGGGCGCACTGACAGAGGCGAGGCTGCCGGACACTGGCACCACCGGGCCCTCTGACCACCACCAGTAGGCAACGGGTGAAGTGTCTTGCCCAAGGACACAACGACCGAGACTGTCTGAGCCGGGGCTCGAACAGGTAACCTTCCGATTACAAGGCGAACTCCCAACTCTTGAGCCACGATCGCCCCATTGTCTATTCTCAATCAATCTCATGCCGTGTCTCCTGTACAGTACAGAATGCATTCAGCTTGTCAAATTTACATAAATCTTCGATCGCTAGCAGTGTGACTCTGAAGTGCTGTACTGTATGTTTGTAAGTTTTCTCCCCAACAAACACAACAATGTCAATGAAATGTTTCGCACCGTCAAAGGCACCTGTGGTAGCATCCAAAAGGCAGAGGAAGATGCTAACATCGCACAAAAAGTTGGATTTCTGTACATGCTGAGGGTAGGTAAAAGTTACAGTATTTTTCGGATTATAAGGCGCATTAAGCGAAACAAAACAGTCAGATAAGGCAAACTTTACTCAACTCGTTCTTCTAGCTTCCTCTACTTCCGTACCATTGATTCATTAATTAATTCTCTCGCAGCTGCTCTATTCCCATGTTCTGGACCTGAAATTAGGGTTTGGTCTTTGGTTTCATTCTATGATACTGGAGTTGTTTGTTTGAACTTGAACTTAAACAAGAGAGAAAAGTGTGAAAATGTTCATGCCTGTCTGAGAAAAGAGCATAAAGTGTGTAGTGAGGGGTTTTACAGCCTTAAAACACCTATAATAACTGTAAAAAATAAAGCTGCCTACTTCACGGATTTCACCTATCGCGGGTTATTTTTAGAACGCAACTCCCACGATAAACGAGGGACCACTGTACTTATAAATTATATTAGGGTGTTACATCTTCCAGCTGTTTGGTGTATTCTTGTAAATTTGGAATTAATCCATTAAAAACACATAGGAGCAGACACAGATGTGTGGAAGCCACCATGTTCCCTCGCCATCTTGAAAACAGTGGCTGAGATGCACATCGCTGTTTCGCTTCATTGTGTTTTATGTATGTGGCTAGAGTACTTAGCAAAGCATCATAAGCAAAGAAGAGACTTTGTAGGCATCCGCATGGCGTTGAGGCAATTTTTCATTGTGTCTGCACCTTTCAAGTCAAGATCAAATGAAGGATGAAGGATCACACCTTTGTTTGAGCAGCGTTCCCTTCACCGAAGAACTGAAAACAAGAAAAGGCAATATGACGGCGTCGGGATAAAATGAGAGTAAATAACGGCACGGTTCCCAGATGGAAGGGATGATGCAGAAGTCGCCTGCTCTCTGCTCAGCAGGTAATTATGGAGCTAAATCAGGATCAAAAGTTTTGTTCATTTGAAAAGTGATTTAAAACTGAAATTCTAACTTTTGATATTTAAAAAATGAATTTTTACTTGAAATTTGTTTTCATGCAAATCTTTTTTTACAGCTTAAATTTATTTTTCAGCTTCAAATCTCATTTTTTTAGCTTCAGAGTTTTGACCATGATTTTGCATGTGGTCATGTATCAAAGAATGAGGCACCATTCAAACAGCAGAATTTCAGTTTCAAATCGCTTTTTCAAATTAATAAAACATTTAGCTCCATAGTAATTCAACCTAGCAGTCTAAATTTAATCTTTTTGTTTCGTCGCTGACAGTAATGGGAATAATTTTACACCTAGTTTTATTAGTCACCTTAATGCTTTTACACACCAGATACTACCTGCATGACTTAAGGGAATAGATGACGCTGAACTGGGTGTCATCTTGACATCTGGAGCTTAAAAAAAGAAAGTTTGTTGTTTAAAAAGCAGCCACATGAATTAGGAGGAGTAAGAAAACAGAATTCAGTTGACATCAATCTGCAATCTACTGTCATCTATAACAGTGAGATTTTCCACACTCTACCTTTAGTTTCAGTCCATGCACTGTAGAGAGTTTAACAGTTGACACATTTAGCAGCAGTTAATGGATTCTTTGCTGTTTGTTGTATTTTTTATTTTTAGTTACCAGTGGTAGAATAATCTTAACAAGCCAGGTGCTGCTTATCACTTATGCCTCTGCTTCCTCTGATGTTCGTCTCGCAAACATTTGCACTCACATCCTTTCATACGCTGAACTCCATTATTCACCTGCCCTCTCTGCTGCTCAGAAGTCCCACGAGAATTTATTTCCTCTGCCTTTCCAAATCCTTTGAAACACGCATGTAACATGCAAATCCATAATCCGGTACAAAACAGACCCATTTAATAGATTTGTGAGATTTTCGAGCAAACGGGCGACATATATAATCAACAGCTTCAAATTTCCTTTTCATATATGCTTGTATAGTATCCACTATTGAACTGTGGAGCAGTGTCTGGACTCATTATTCTTTTTAATCCTCCTCCTTCAAGGTTCATTCATGAGAGAAACAGTAGGCAAACGACAATAACATTTCATGTATACAAGGTCTTTGATTAAAGCTTTAGGACAACAAATGTAATATGAAGCTGCTGAGCTTGTCTTATTGACAGCACAAACATATAAACATAAGGACTAGCCCGAGGGTCCACTTTAATCCTATGCTTCACCAAGACAGAATCATGTGCAATGATTGCATTGCTCTCATATTGCATCATTGCCCGCAGGAGTAAAGATGGTCATAATAATGGATGTATTGAAACACAGGACCCATTGCCAAGCTTTGTGTGATCAAGAGTGAGGTTAAGGTGGATAGATGAGTGGACGAATGATCACAGGCGGAGGTCACTGTGGCTGCTGGTTTGTTTTTATCAAATCTGTGGGCTGGTGTGGAGGCAAGGTGAAGGTCAGGGTGGCTGCTGCTGCTATCCCAACCCCCCCTCCGGCCACTAACACCACCTCCACGGTCCTCTGGCCAGTGTCCTTCTTTACCATCGACAGCTCACTCAATAACCATTACTCTCAGCTGGACAAGAAGTGGGTGGAGTCTGCAGGGCCATTAATCCCAGATCAATACTTGACCATAACATACCAGTGAGCTCACCTGAGGGATCTATTTGTTTAAAGAGTGGAAGACTCATTAATCACAGCAGTATAATCATATTAAGGCAGGACAATAAGATGAGATTCAGATGTACTTTATGATCATTTTCAAGCAAAACGTACCAAGTCTAAAACTTCAGAATCGTTTTCTGGCTCAATCTCACAGGAAAACATCGCATTTGACTCACTTTGTCTTGTTATTATAACCATCACAGAGACTGGGCTTTCCTTTGTTGTTTCAGCCTATAGACACTGCATGCTTGGTAATGTATGGACGGCAACACAATAAAGCTCAATGTGAAAAGCCTAAGAATGCACAGGAAAGAAAAGCATTGCCACCTGATGGTCAGAGGGAGTAACTGCAGCTTAAAGCTACCCATGCATGTACTCAAACCCTGATCACTTTAAGTTCAAGTTTATACACACACACACACACACACACACACACACACACACACACACACACACACACAATAAATACTGTTTCAACATGGTCGCTTTGACATGACAGTGGAACGAAGCAGTTAAGAGGTGCTTCAAATAAGCATCACCACGTTCAGGAGGGTTTGATTTAATAGGCATTTGCTTTATTTAGCTGCAGTCACATTCATTTGTTTCATTATAGGGCATCTAAATTCTTAACAAACTTACAGACTTACTATTTAAGCATTTAATAAGTAGAAAAAGTAGCGTTCCCTGTGTGTATTATTGACTTTTCTCAACAACCTTTCACACTGCTTCACACATGGTGGGTGTACTGCTGTTGACCTAAAGTAACTAAAGGGAGTGCAATGTCAAGTGTGGAGCTGATTCGGTAGGTAGTCATCATACTTATGGCTAGACGTTGCCACCCGCTGGGCAAAAACAACATGTTATCTGTGATGACATCATCAGTGGACCTCTGACAGTGTGCACAAGAGCTCACAGACTCTGTGAATGAGCACATTATAAACTCAAACCTATTACAGCTCGATGTCGAGTTGTTATGGATTGTTGTAATAACCCTTCAATGAAAATTAAATTCACTGAATTATTTAATATTAAAAGCTTTCCTTATAAACATGATTTAGAGCTGGTGACACGTTAGATAAGCTACTTGAATTTGCATTTTTCAGGTAAATTCACACTTTGATGCAAACAGCGAGTTAGTGGAGCTTTTCATTGACATTTGTTGCAGCTGAAACTGACAGTGAGTGGTGAAAGTGATTTGAAGCAGTAAATCTTTGGTCTGGAAAATTCAATTCAATTCAGTTTTATTTATATAGCGCCAAATCACAACAACAGTCACCTCATGGGACTACAACAATAATGTAAAGAAACACCAACAATGACATGACCCCCTATGAGCAAACGCTTGACGACAGCTGCGGGAAGGAAAAACTCGCTTTAAACAGGAATAAACCTCCGGCAGAACCAGATTCAGGGATGGGCAGCTATCTGCTGCAAATTTCAGCTCATAAGTGACCAGCAGTAATTCATTGTAAAGATATATAAACACAAGTTAAACTCCAAGACTGTTTCCATAATCAGAGAATTAATTTTGAAATATTTATTATTCCTTTTTTGTGTTTGTTGTTTTTGGTAGCATTTAACTGAAAAAATAAAAAAAATTCTTCACACTGTCAAACATGTGATCGTCTGGGTGGAGTGTGTCAGAGTGTGTCTCCATTCATGTGCATGTTTTGCACCCCAGAGAACGGGAGCATCCAGGTCGTCGGTTCAGTGATTGACTGTCCTGCTGAGTATTGCTGACGAGGGTGCAGTTACTTTGCTATGTCAATACAAACAGACCCGCATCTCTCTCTCTTTCTCTGACTGGTATGAAAGCACACACAAAGTGCCTCTGCAACAATCATAAACCCTTGCAGGGCAATCAGTCATCCAGTGCTGGATATTGCTATGTACAGTAAACCAAGTAGCAATAAGACTGTCAGGGAGATACAGTCTTTCTCTTGGCAGTGCATATGTCTTTGTCACATTTACTACCTCTCTTCCTCTGCTTGTACTTTCTGGTTTCTCACCTGGGCTTTGAGGGGATCACTTTGGACATATGTGTCCAGAAGCTCCTGCATCCAATCAATATCTGGGGATTTGTCAATACTCCCATGAGAGGTTGCCTGGCATCACCCTCCCCCCCAAACCTGCATACACATCTGCATCGGCTGACTTCACACTTGTGCCTGGCACGCCTCTTCAGAGCTACCTCATAAATCCATCGTGTGCTGTTATCGATTTCGTGCAAATGCAGTTTAGAACACTACTGTAACATTACTTTGGTGTGGTGGTTTTCAGTACTTTAATTAAAGTAACACAAAGAGATTTCAATTTGGGATTTACTGCCTTGCATTTGATATGTGTCTTTTTGTGAAATGAGCCAAGTGACAGAAAAAAATATGTTTTTAATTCATTTTCCTCATGAATTACTAGTAATAAATATTTTCAGCCTCGCAGGCTTCTCTTATTGATGAATTTCATCAATTATATAACAGTTTTTCATTTTTGTTCCCCATTTAGCAGCTTTATAGTTATTGAAATCATCTCTTTTCACTCAGCTGGGACTGAGTTATATGTTTTGTCAGCTTGCCTGAGCTCATATCAGATGAAAAAAAAATTGTGAATATTGTTTGCCTTCATAGCACGTAACCTTGTCTCTTAGAAATTATGTCACGCTCTCCTTTATTAACATTTTTTAATTATGTTTTCACAATAGCTTACAACAATATCCAGACAACCACAGAAATAAAAGAAGCATATTTTAGTTGCGGTATTATTTTGGTATTAAGGCTCACTGGACAGGACAGACAACCCTGGATGACCCCAACTCACACTATGACTCCTTTTCTCACAAAGGGGTCACAGGGTGCCTCGAAACATAATCTATTAAGATTGTATTGAAACAGAATGTGAACTACTTAGACACAGATTTTAAAAAGAATAATTCAAAGTGAAGCTTGAGGCAGAGATGAGGAGCTCTAATAGATTGTATGAAATGTTTTCACATAAGCAATTTTCAGACTGAAAAGTTTCTTGGCTCTAGTTGTGGGTAAATGCCCACTGGGGAGCCCCCTGGGAACTACATAGGATCTAAGTCTTTTTTCCTGTTTGCAGTTGCAGCACTAATCGGAACTCTCAAATGATGTAATAGAAGGCCAGTCATTAGTAATGCAGCATCAGCTTCTTCCCGCAGCCCATTATTTCCTTGTAATCCTGTTTAAGCCTCTTCGTTTTCACACACAACTTGCTTTACTGTATGGTGGATGCCTTACAGACAGCTCAGAGGAACTGGTGGAAAGACTTTTATAGTTTGCACGTTAATGAATGTTATGCGTTGTGTGCAAGATATTGAGCAAAATTGTTGACCCACCCCTCATTTCTCTGCATTTTTTTTTCAAAAGAGCCAGACCTTTTTTATATATAGTTTTCAGAGTCATCTTGAGTAACAGTTCTCCAGGCTTTTACAAAACAGTCTTTCAAAGTACTTTTTTTTCAGAGGAAGGCTTCTTGGTTTCTTAGGCTACTTAACAGTGACCTTTGAAACATTATATAAATAACATAAAAGGTGCCTAACTCAAGGGATGAACCAGTGTTGTGTTGTGACACTTCAGCAAACAACCGATTTAAACAGTATCCTTAGACTTGGAGACAAAATAACACAGCCGTCAACCAAAAACATATCATATGTTCTCATGTTTTTAGTTGAATTTGTGAAAATCACCAACAAGGTGATTCCCAAAGACCTGTTAGCCAAAACCTTGGTTTATCTTGTCATGGTGTACCATGTGTCTTGAGGCCAAAAAGAAGAATTGGCAGTCTAAAAAACTATCTATAGGAGATAAACAGTATCTGAAAGTCGTGTCCTAAAAAAATAATATTCCACCAAAGACCCGACCCTTCAGCTGATCCATCTGCTGTTCACTGAAGCCTCATCAGAAATGGTGGAAGGTAGGAAATAGGGAGAAATGGTTGCCAGATAATACAAGAACTGGACTCAAGTGGCAACAACTCTTATGAAGTGATGAATTCAAATTTGACAGTTTTGATTCAAATTGTCATCAATATGAGGGGACGGAGTCAGGAGAGAGGTACAACAGCACCTGAAGCCATCTGTAAAACGTGGTGGAGGCTCTGTCATGGCTTGGGGCTGTGTTGTGTGTTGTTTGGGGGATCTTGTTGAAATTCATGAAATTGTGAACATAGAAAACTATCATCTGATTTTGAACCACCATGCAATAATATCTAGAAAGCAAAAGCTTCATTTCAGCATGGCATTGATCCCGGACATACTACCGATGCAGTGAAAGCATACTTGGATTGATAAACACAAAGTGGATCACTATCAGTCATAGGCTGGCCTCTCCAGAATCCAGATCTCAACATTACTGAAGCAATGTGGGATCATCTCGACAGAGAACGGAACAAAAGGAATCGAACATCCAAAGAAGAGCTTTGAATGTCCTTCAAGAAAGCCTGGAGAACTATGCCTGAAGACAACAAGCAAGCTTGCCTAAGAGAGTTCATTCTGCGCTGAAGAAAGAAATATTCACTTTCAAGCTTGTTATAAATGTGCAAAATTTGTTTTTGTGGCTATACATTTATGGCTGTGCATGTTTCAATAAATCCCTGCAACTATTTGGCATTTTCAAGACTTTTGTAGAGTACTGTACAGTATATGTGCATTTTGATAAAAGGCCATGGCAATATTTGTCAAAACTGTCTCTCATGGAGAAAGAGAGAAATAAAATGTAGAAGGATATATATGTTTTAATCCATTAACCTTTGCCCCGTCTCCGCCCTAGTTGGCAGTCCCCTCTCCTGCACCCGCAGAATTTCTCACTGTGGGCCACATTAAAGTCAGCATATGTGTCACAATAACAAGCAGCCTTTTCCACACATACACATTTGCCTCCTCTTTCTGTCACTCAGTTCTGTTTAACATCACAGTCACACAAGATGACTCCTCAGTTCCTCTGTTGGCACTGAAAAATTCATCTGTAATGAGTAAATGATTCGTGGTATAAACAAATATTTATGCGAGAACGCAATTAAGCATGCATGCGTGCTGTTTATAGGGTTGATATGTGCACTGAAAAAAGTAGATGTCAATAATGAGCATATCAATACACTGAATTATACTAAGGTAAAGCTTTTGTGAGTTTCCTCACATCACTTTCAATCAGACTGAAGCCTCACCTTTATTCAATTATCGTAACTATCTCCAATAATTTACATACATACACAAACACAAGGCAAACTTGAATTATTCATTATGCATCACACTGGCAGCCAGCTCATATGGAGATGGGAGGGAAGCAAAATAGGAATTCAAAGCTAGCCAAATCTACTTGTTAATTCTCAGCGTGTATAATCGTAGATGCTTCTGCAACAAAGAACAAAGAGCAGAAGGTCACACATCCACATTCAAATTCCCTGAGGTTTCTATGAATATATAGTGAGTGACTGAAGCCATCTGAACACCAAAAACAGGACTTCAAACAGTGTATGGATACTGCAATTACCTTAAATGCTCTTTTTTCCCTTTGCCTCATCTCTCGTGCTCATTTTCATTTTCATTAAATGCAGTCAATGAAAATACAAAGTAAATTCTGATGAAAGCAAGCATGCAGTATGCAGTAGCATATGGCTTTTACAGAAGTGGGTTTGCTCTCCATTGTTTTAAATCACAACTCTCTTCCTCAGGGCTGAGCACAGTTAGATACTAAACAGCCCACCAGCCTTCCAGCTCTAATATGAGAATATGTTGATGTTTGACACCCCTGTTGTGTTTTTCACATTTGCATTTCAATAGCTGGAGAGCCACATGTAGTTTTGGTAGCGATAATGCCTGTCAAGCACATGGCAATAACACTGAACGGGGGAGTCTTCTTCTTCTTGTTTTTTTCCACCCAGGTTGTTAAAAGAGTCGCTTGACTACCAGAGAAGATTCTGCAGCTGGAGACACATTCATGGATTGCCTGCTGCTGCTCAGTATGTATGAGGATTCATAATTATAAAGTCGTCAATTTGTCACTAATGCTTTACGGTCGGCTTGAACAATGACATGAATATGCCCGGGGAACAAAACAAGCGTGTCTGTGCTTTGAAGAGAATTCCCCTGTTTTCTTTCAGGTGCTCTATTGTTCCATCCCTGCATCCTAAATCTCCATCACTGACAGCGAGGCATACATTCTCCTCAAAATTATGTTTATGCACAGCTAATTTGTCTTGCCTGATAGGAAACACAAGCGAAGCATAAATGCGATTGCTGTACTGTTGGAAATGGAAATGTGGAAATGTTTTGCTACCTTTTTTGTACCATTCAGATATTTTTCGACAATGTGACAAAGATCTGCAAGGGACTGCTAGGGTCCCAGTAAATTTCATGATCAGAGGAGGTTTACAGCACTGTGAAAAATACCAAAAAACAACACAAAAATGCAGTTGCCCAAATAGCCACTTGAGGCTGTCTTCAACGTGAGTCAATCCCACTTTGTTCCCATGTTAAAATGACAAAATTTACAACAAAAATATATGTTTACATCCTTCTTAGGCTTAAAACGAGCAAGGGACAGATTTAACTGACCTGTTTGCTCACTTGTGACTGACAAGTCATCAGTCAGTAAGCATTGCCTGCATTTTCCTTCTTTCTGAAGCACTGAAATTACTAAATTAACTTATATGTGCAGTTGTTTGTTTGAGATTATTTAATAGCAAAAAGAATATTATACTCATAAATATACATCTTGAATGCAGTGATGGAGCCCAGCCACATGCTGTAGGTAGTACACCAATAAGTCTGTGTTCAAACAGTGTACTGTTGTTTGCATGTACTTAGCATTAATTAGCATACCAGAAAAATGACATTAATATCCATAAACAGAGGGTGAGTGAATGAATAATTTGGAAATGCTTCTGGCAAAAAAAGGCCCATAAAATTGTTAAGAGATGTAATAATACATTTTTTTAGTCATATAATCATAGTAAGGTGGTCAGGCCACCAGCTGTAGCAGCGATAGTGAAGTATAAACACAACACAGATAAAGCTTCTTGTTGGAGCCAGATTAAAATAGCTATTCCCTTGTTACCATTAGATACTATGCAAAACCTACTGCCTGGGGAGTTGGGTACATACTCAACACAAACACACAAGAACAATAGATTTTCTTTTCTTCCACCACCCAAAGAACAAATAAGCGTGCTTTCCACAGCTGGTACCAAGTGTTAGGCCCCAAGTTGCACCTGAGACTCTTCAGGGGTTAAGCGATGCCCTGGTCCAGATCTGCAAGGAGATCCCCCAGGAAACCATCCATAGTCTCCCCAATGTTGTCAGGCATGCATACACGCACGTGGTGGCCATACAAACTACTGAATACCGCTTTGAGTCGCTAAAGTGAAATTTCAGCAAATGTTTTCATTTGATTTTCCCTCTGTAGGTTGGTCATTTTCATTTCCATCAAACAACGTACCATCCTTTCGTTCCTAACACACATAATAGATTAAATATTGGTATAGATGTCAAGCATGATTTCCCCCCCTCCATTGAGATTTTATGTGTTTCTAAGTTTTTTTGTGAGCAGTATATGAGTACATGGATGCAGGTTGCAGGAAACAGGGCACCCATACAAGGCGTCAACAGACAGAAAGTGGCAGTTATTTGTACATTCTCACAAGGTCAAAAATAAGTGCTTGTCAAGGCTCAAGATGTGAATAAAGCAACAGTCAAGCACACTTTGTTGTAAGAGCAGAGGGAGGCGTAGCAGTCACATTATTATTGTCTGTGGATGATGTGCTCAAGGTCATCTCCAGACTGAGCAACAGATCTGTTCTCCTGCCTTCTCCCTTCCCATCTTTCCTGACCCCCAACTCAGAGCGATGCCATTCGGTCTGCTGCGTCCCTGCCGACGGACTAGCTGTCACCCCCTGACTTCCATCAAATGGGCAAGTCACTGCCTATGAACAGGACACCACTTGGATCAGTTCACCTTCTGCCCTTCATCTGAACCACTTAGACACCAATCAAAGAAGAGGAGGAGCCCCATCATCAAACACTGTACACAATCTGGCATATTTTATGAGGTGCTCAGCTCACCAAGTACTATTATTGAATAAAAGTACTGCAGAATGTAATTTGACTTCTCAATATAGGAAACACAAATATCGCAGCCCCTTTTTAATGAGGTGTCAATAATAGTCTTTAATGAATGCGGCACCAGTGGTGCACTGAGACCAATTATGATTTAACTGTCACAACCAATCAGTCACTCATTATTTTTCAGTCGCATCAAATTTGCTGTTACTCTCGCAGGATCTCAATAAAAATGGCTATCAGTGTCATTTTACAGTCTCATCCATTTTCCAGTAAAATCTTTTGATCAGTAAAATTGATAAAACTCATAGTCTGCTTTTATTTAATAGTCCCCACTGCATATGTACAGTGAAAAAAGAAATCATTAGTCTAGATGGTTTCTTCAAGGCCAACAAAGGTTACTCTATTAGTCCCAAAGGTAATAAAGGTGGATCTTACAAACTCTGGCCTCTGAAAATTGGAAATCTACCATGATTAATTGATCAGGATGGTCCAGGGAATACAGTAGAAACCTTGCCATAAAATCAATTGGCCCGGATCAGAGAAGGACAAGAATTGAGCAACTAATTTTGGCTCCTCGTCTGCTGAGTAATGAAACACGCTGAAAATCAATTAGAAAAATTAAAAGCCAACAAAACAAAGGGAAAGATTTATCTCGCTTTCAATTTGCATAACTGTCTATAATGACAGGTTGGCCGGGACGCTCTTTAAGTAATCATGGTACTTGACTGCTTGACACATGCACCTGTGATGACTGACTGATTCATCCACCAACACAGCTGGAGGGAATACTTAATGTGCTTCATGAAAGGTGGACCCATCTGAGGTGCCCTGCTGATGGATGGACAGATGGTCCAGATAATGGGGGCAAAAGGATTAGGAAAGGAAAGGAAAGGAAAGGAAAGGAAAGGAACGGAACAATTTGCTGACCTTTTAGGCTGTGTTTGCATACAAATACACAAAATTTACAGTAAATAAAATGTCTTAACTGCAGTTCCAAGGAGAAAAAAAAACTGTAAATCGGTAGCAGTGAAATGATATTAAAGCAAACAGACAGAGTCAACAGATTCACTGCTGTTCTACTTACGGCTGACAACCAATTTAATAAGGAAAAACTGCGAACGTTGGCACCCAATGCAGACAGTCAAAAGACCTTCTTCAGAACAAGGTGAATATAATAAGAAGAGACATTTAAATTATGCACGGCAATTTTATCTGTAGCCCGTTTCATTACTGGAACCTTAATGTGTCCTACATTAAAATGTGCTCAGCACTGTGTACAGAGGCACAGGAACACAATTATATATTATAAGACTGAGAAAACAGAAAGCACTTAAGTTGTCACAGTTTGAAGCCTTGTGTTGTGTTCCTTGTTTTGTTTTCCCCTGCCTCTTTGTGCCTCCCTTTTACACCCCACTCACTCACCAGATGTCCTCTAACTTTCTTTCTGCTGTCAGTTACCGGTCCGCCACACCCACCTCACCTGTCCTCGGCTCCCCATGTTATTTATCCCTCTCTTGACAGACTGTTAAACTCTCTGTCTGCCATCTCAGTTTCGTCTTTACTAATTTTCTGCCAATCACAGTGCTTATCCGCCAACCATCCACCCTGCAGGCTTGATTTTGCTTTTGTAAACAAACCACTCACACTGCCTGCCAATCCCACTCTGTTACCACAAACTGTGAGTATCATAGATCACCCACAACAGATGGAAACACAAACACCTATATCAGTATCGCTAATTACTGGTAGCTGGTGTTGCTGTTAGAAGTGGGTTTTTGGATCAGCACAGAACCCTTTCTGGCGTCGAGCATTTCCCACAAATATAGGTTCGGCTGAAGCTTGAAGTGGGTTTGCAGCAAGAACCAGAGAACCAACTAGATCAACAGTGAAGAGACTGCTTTTAGTGGGCATGTACTAAACCAGTGAAAACAGAAACGCACAAAGTAGAAGTGTGTCTCCTGATGGTCCAAATAGTCTTTCATTGGACTGGTGCTGCAGAGGGCATGAGTTTGCAACAGGGAGAAGCTTTTATGCACAGAAATAGCATTAACAAGTGCCTCTGTTAGCTAACTGGGGATTCTTTACTAGAATGTTTTAAACTCCATTCAGTTCAATTCAATTCAGTTTGAATTATATAGTGCCAAATCACAAGTTGCTTCAAGTTGCTTTATATTGCAAGGTAAAGACCTTACACAGAGTCAGACACTAGTTAGCTGCTATATTATTAACATTATGTACGATTAACTTTTTGAACTTTGTAAGGTTACATCTGAAAAGGTCTGCAAACCGAACCTCTTTTTGGAGCATGATGGCTTGACCCTGTACCTGACCTCAGGGCTTCCAATCAGAAGTCTCCTTGAGCAATATATGAAGGCTTGCAAGGGCCTCTTTTATTATGCAATTTAGGTTGAGACCTCGCAGTTACATTTCAGAACAAAAGGGAACGAGATGATCATTTTATCAGGTAAAAATACAGCAATGAGATTTTTCATTTAGATTTAAGTTTGAAAAAACAGTTGAGGTTACAAAAACAATCTGAGAATAAGCCGAATGAAGCTTTAAAAATAATAAATGTTGTATATTAATGTTTTTTACAATAAAATTTATTCTTTATATGTGACATGAAATGTACATGAACAAAAACATTACAGTAATCTGTGACTGCAAAATGTGAGAGCAGAATAACATCAATGTCTGCCATCAAGCATTATAGAAATATTGATGTTACTCTAAATGAGCCCATGGGCTAAAGCAGATAGCAAGTCCAATCCAGCCCACTGGAAGGCTTTGCAAAGTGTAATTACTGCAGGGAGGAAGGCCATAATACAGCAATTTTAAACTGAAGGCATGCCTCGGGCTGCTGGATGGCTGACCATTTTCGAATTCTGAATGAGGAGACCCCTATTAACCGCTTCCCCCTTTTACTAATGGTTCTAATTATATCACCAAGCATACAACACAACAATTAATATTCTACAACTTTCTTTAATTATGCGGTGGACTGAGTGGTCTTTCCACTTGAGAACAAATTGGGCTGTATGTGGTCCATGAGCTGAAATGAGTTTGACATCCCCACTCTAAGCAACAATTAATGGGCCCATTGAGGCATTAATGAGGCAGTAACTCTAGTTTTTCTTTACAGAAACAGCTTTTTCCTCTTTCTGAACAGTGATGTGAAAGCTTTTGACTTCTAATGAATTCTGTTTGTTTCAAAAAGGAGCCAAAGGGTAACAGCAGTGTGAGGAGGTGAACACAGGAAAGAAGAAGCATCTGTGAAAGAGCTGAAGTGAGGACAGGATGGAGGTCAGGAGTGACAGTGAGTGAGAGTTAGATGGTGTCCATTGTCCACACTGAGCGCGATGTCCACGCCTGCATTCAGGTCAAACTTGTGGCTGCAGGGCACTCAGTCAGTCCCAGTAGTGCCTGGCCGATCCACGGGCACAAAACGAAAAGCTTTGAAAGTAATCTCCAAGATAATAGACTTCTGCTCCGTCCAGAAGTGAATCAATGCTGTGCTGAAGTGGGCAGGCCAAAAGAGAGACATATTCCTTCTTCATCAACTAGAGATGGGGCCACTTTCAACTTAACCTCATATATTATCAAGACCAGCACACGGCAGTCCAGAGGACTTCAATCTCTGTCTCTGTGATATTACTGCCAGTCTGCACTTCATCCTTTTTCTTTACTCCACACTGCCTCTCTCTGTCACACAGCAAAGATAGATGGGAACAGTATGAAAGAGGGTCACCCACTCCCTCGTGTGAGTTCATTATCTTACACAGGGAGGGAGGAAAAGACACAGAGAGGTGTTCACTGGGGATCCCATACACAGTGGGGAATTTCTCAGAGCTCTAAAGAGGGGCAGGAGGGATGCTGGTCTAAAAAAATGCAGGTCAAGAGTGTCAGACACAAAACACAACACGGCATTCATCGCGTGTAGACACCTCCACAATGTCAGAGAGGAAAGAGAAGTGTACTTTATTGTACCAGCAACTGTTCCAATGTTATGGAAATGCATGATTAAAAAGGTGAATTGTAGGTTTTGTGTCACTCGTGGTGGCGCTTTGTTATCCTTCCTGACATTCACTTAAACTAAGCAGGAACGAAGCTGATCTTTCTCTCAGTGTGTGTGTGATCTTTCTCTCAGTGTGTGTGTGTGTGTGTGTGTGTGTGTGTGTGTGTGTGTAACTGCTAGGAAATAGTGTGTCGGGGAATGCGTTCGGACCACAGTTTGTCCCCTATCGGTGTGCCACCAATTGTCAGACTGGAAGCTGCTCATTCAAATCAGCAACAAAAGGCTCTTTCCCAAATGTTCCCTCTCTGCAGATACACTGCTTTCCTCTTGAATGAAGCAAAGCCAGTAGTGCAGAGACAAAGCATGGATAAACGAGGGAGCACAAAAAAGGATTTATCAACTCATGTAAGCAGAACTATCTCAAGAGGTGTTAAGAAAGAGTGAGATCCAGAGAGGGGTAGGGGGTGTATGGGAAGAAAGACCACGACTGTAAGGAGAGAGGGGAAATGTTCCCATAGCTGCTGTCATTATTCTTCTCACCCGGGCAGTTATTATGGTTTGGAGAGGAGTTCTGGCTGCGTCCCGTGTGGTCGCTGCTACAGTGTGACCCAGTCCAGATGGCCTCTTCTCTTTCCCTTCTGTGTGTGCAGCACACTACTGGGACAGTAACAGACGTGCACAGCGCAGCTAACGGCCCACAGGGAGGATAGAAAGACAGTCAAGAGAGGTTTCACACCAACAAACAGAAACTGACACATTTACAGATGACTGACGAATGAACAAATAAGAGGAGAAACATGACCAGTGCCGATCTGTTCTCGCACGACAAGAGTGAATGACCCGGGGATGAAAATCATGTGAGTCATACGCTATGGTCTTCAAACTCACCAGAAGTCAACCTAACTTACAACCTGCAGGGAATTTTAGACAAATATGCTAAACCACACAAAAAAAGTTTTTCACATCCACAGCAGAGTCCAGACATTGATGACTGACCCCACATGAATTCACTTTTATACATGTGTTTTATGTCTTCTCTCAGTGAGAACACATCCAGAAGTCCACTGGATCTGTTGCCTCTATGTCGTTTGCACAGTGTTTTATCTAGACTAAGTGCCCGTAACAACAAATAATCAACGTATCACCTCATGTTTTGGGGATCGCATTATTGCTTCTCTTTTATGTGCTTTATTTTGGAAGCTTTCTTTTTCCCACGTTTCCTCTCTACATCTTTACCCTCATTTACCAATGAGGAAAGCCTTCACCAACTAGTCAGATCACAGTTTACATCTATATTTGTCCACAACAACAACTGTTAGCTATAAAAGAACACTGTAGCTTCAGTAGTAACAAAACTGTAACATCTACACAACCATAACAGATACAATAAACACAATTCCCTTAAATTTAGTGTCCCTGGGGCATGATGTAAGAGCACATGTAGCCAAAACACATCACAATATGTACTGAAGTATTTCAATGAATTTAAAAGATGAGCACCAAAGTGTAGCATTATCCATTCAGTATCTGATCAAATGTCAAATATACCCACAATTTCCCCTTCTGTTCATGTGTATGGCCAAAAACATTATGGTCATACAGGCGCTTTGAAAGGTCAAAGTGACCTTTGGCTTCTGACAGCCCAGTGATTATAAGTCCGTAATGGTTTGTGTCAAATTCCATCAAGGAGTCCAAAGGACATAGCATTCCCGAGAATGACAGCTAGGTCAAAGGCCAAAGCAAAGGTGCGAGACTTTTGGTATACGGTTTAAAACGTTACTGTCAATGACATGTAACAGAGGCAGGAAAGGTTAATGCTAAAAGTTGCATGGTTTATGTGAAGCACACATATTAGTAAAACAAAGAAGCAAGAAAGAACTGCAGCCAATGCTATGGCTGTCAAAAAATCAGTACTCGGATATTAATTAACACTAAAATCACTACTGGATTAGATACTTGTTTGCGAGATTAGACTTCATACAGGAGCTGATGTTCATAAACCTGAGCAACACTTTGAGGCATTTCAAGAGTTAAGTAAAGCTCCTGAAGTATTGTTAATGATAACCAGAGCTATACACATGCTAACTAGCCATTTAACTGGTATTCCATAGCCACACTAGCATCATTAGTGTAGCAGCTATGGCTAAAAATAAAACAATAACAATGCTGGAGCTACACAGCAAACTGCACCAGTCCTGCCTGTCTGTACTGTTAATAGGCAGTGTTAATTTAACAGGCTAGGACAATTACTTGTGTTTAGACAGAAAACATTGCAGTCTACCTTAATAACTTTATTTGATTATAAATGAAAATTACCAGAACAGCCAAACCTCAGATAACTTAAAAATGGAAGATTAAAAAATGTATCATATATACACCTTACCATTATTTTAAAGTAGGTCTTTTTCTCCACATGGCATAAGACAAATTTAATTTAATTGCATTGCCACTGTTGTTATTATTTGTATTGTTCTAATCTTTATTTTTTTAAATGAAACAAATAATTCCCCTAATTTCAGATCATTTTTTCCCCTGTGGCATCTGAAATGAAAATAAGTATTTTCCTGGGTATTAGCATCAAACTTATGACAACCCTCAGCCATTACTGCATAGCTGTTTAAACTGTTGCAAACACTAGACCAAACATTAGCTGAAAAGCAACATCCATTCCAACTATGTCACTTAAAATCAATAGGCATTTAATTTTAAATGTTTAAAACGTGGCATCAATATGTTGTTAAAGAGCATTCAGAGGCATGGTGTTTATGCCTTACGGGATTAATTTCTGTAGAATCAATGGAAAGTGGAGCCAAGTGTAATTTGTTGCCTTAAAAAATGAAACAAACCCAAATGATCAAACATGTCTGGATGTGCGACAATTAAAGGCTAATTATACCGGTTACCACCCGCAGCTCCTTCATTAGCTGATTTGTCTGCACTGTGGTTACCACCCAAATCTCGCCGTGCCTCGAATCATCAAACTAACACACAGAGCTTCATCATAACAGTCCCTTATCGACTGGCCGAGAGCTGCTGTCTGCCACCTGCTCCCTTTCTCACAGCTCCACCAGTGTACCCATCTGTGTAACCACCTTGCCCCTGCCGCAGACCAACCTGTGAGTCCCGGCTCATCTATTATCACTGACAGACAAGCTCCACACTTCAGTTCAACACCTGTAACAAGTTCTCAACAACATATGGGTCCTCAGTTCCTCTGACAGCCTCGTGCTCTGACGTCACCTTTAAAGTCAAGCTTTACCATGTCAGTATGCAGTACTCGCCATTCTACCACGTCTGTGTGTATATGAGCTAGTCATGGTAAGACATTAACGGTAAAAGCTATATGAGCCTTAGTAAAGGGATCTAAGGTAGTACTCATATTTTTTGCAGCCTTTGCAACGGATTTCCCTGCTAAGCTCCTTCCTGTCTTCAGTCTCTACCGGTGTTGACTGCTGCCACATGTCATCTTTTATCTGCAGCTTCCGCAGCAGTGACAGTCTGTAGCAGCAGCTTAGCGACACTGTGTCTGATATTAAAGCAGCTTTGATCAGTATTTTTATCACAGCAGTATATCAAAGGCAACATGAAGACTGTGAAACAGGGTGCAGGTAGTTATAAATATATAGAAAATTATCAAATGCCTCAACAACAGTCAGCTGTGTTCAGTGAAAAACCTCTGATCAGTAAAGTATCTGTTTGTCTTTTTGTCTATCTCCAGCTTTTTTTTTAATCTAATATATATATAATGTTTGAGGTTGGCATTTTATATTTTGTCTAGGCAAACTAGCTCAGGCTGCAAAATGCTGCAGTGAATGATATTCCTCTATGCTATATGGAGTCATGGTAAAACAAAAGTACACCCTTTGTGAATTCTGAGGTTTTGCACATCAAGATCTAGTTTTTACCAAGTTCTAAATTTAGGTAGATCCAACCTGAGATGAATTACAATGACATATTACACGCTGTTGTTATTTATTTAACAAAAACTGACCCAAAATACAGAAGCAGCGTATGGAAAACCTAGGAACATCATTTCTGCTCGACTTTGTTATTATTACATTTTGGCCTACGCTACAAAACTACTTTACAAGACCGCTTCAGTTCATTTGCAGGTATTTATTTATGCAAGTTCCCACCACAGCATTTCAGTCAGGTTGAGTTCTGGACCTTCATTCTTTTCTTGTCTTTTTTCAGTCATTGTGTTATAGATTTGCTGTTTTGCTTGAGATCATTTTTTCTTTTGTATGACACAGTTTAAGCCTCACATTTAAACTTAGAATACTCTGATGTACAGTTATTGATTCATTGGTGGAATCAATGACTGCTAGGTGCCCAGGTCTTGTGGCTGCAAAACAAACCCAAATCATCCCAACCACCATGTTTGACGGTTGGTATGAGGTGTTTGTGCTGAAAATCTCCACCTTGGTGTCGTCTTTCCAAAGCACAGACCTGTAGAGTCTGAGCTTGAGCTCTTTTTTGCAGTTTGCATGGTCCGAGCTTGGGGTGAATTTGTTAGGATGTACACTTCTTGCGCTACTTGAATGTTTTCCAATAATGAATAATTATTTCCAATGAATCTTTCTCACTGTAGAGTAATGGATTTCACATTGTTTGGAAATGTTCGTTTAACCCTTCCCAGATCAAAAGGTAGCAACAATTTCTTCTGTAAGATCATTGCTCATGTTTTTGCTGATGGCACTGAGAATATTCCTGACGAGCAAACTTACAAAACTTATTGGTGATCAATAAATTAAGCGCAATAATTCTTATGGAAGCAGAAAACCTGCACTTAGTTTTTCATTCACTGTTTCTGCATTTCTGCGGTTCATCTGAGGTTGTATTTACCAAATTTTAACTCCTGCCCTGTCTGACATAAATTCTCACTTCTTAGTGTACAGACAATAAATATCTTTTAATCTATATTGCATTGCTTTCTTGTCTGAACAGATGTAAGATAACCTTTACTGAACCCACATAACATGTTGGCTTGTGTTCTGCACAATTTTGCTGCTCTTTTCGTGTTTCTGTGCTGTTAAAAAAAATAAATCCTGAAAGGCACTTCATGCCATCCAGCTAAAACAGAAGATTATAAAGAAAAACAAATCTGCCACATAAGCTTTAATTGGGTAATTTAGAAAAAGGAGATCAGAGATTTAGCTTCCCAGCTGGGAGGGGAATTGCCCATTACCCAGTGATTTTCTCGAGCATGACTATTACTTATGCTATGTAAAGGCTCAATGCTACCATGCCCAGTTAATTACATCCATTACTCAGGACTGGGTGGCAACTTCACACCTGGGGAGACACACACACAGAAGAACACACTGTCACGTTCCTACTCACCTGAACACACACATAATCTAGATGTGTTTAGACTAAAAGCTGTGGCTGCTCTGGGTTGTTTCTCATTTCCCAGAGCTTAAAGCCAATTTTAGAAAAGGAAGATTGATTCCACGAGCTTACAGAGAAACACCATCTTGTTGAAATTTTAAAGAAGTGCCTACTTCTTCCTCAGAAAACATTTTTACTGATAGGTTATGCCAGTTTTGACCTTTAAAGCCATGTGCGCTAACCTTTAAAAGCCATCATGTTTAATGTGAATCATAACAGAACAGCTGGCTGGCCGTGTGCATTCACTCACCACAACCTTTTGTTTTCACCAGAGCTCCATATTCGAGGTCTGCTGGGAGTGAATTTTCTTGGAGTGATGGATCTCATGCTGAATTAGTCATATGTCATATCCTGTAGTATTGCTGTGACAGTGCGAGTCTTCTGGTGAAAATCAGCTGCCAAATAGTGGCACCTGCTGGGAGAAGAAAGAGTGTACACTGACAGTTCTGAACGACCTTGGTCGAAACAATATTTAGATCAGGATTTCTTCCTTCTTACCATTTTTATCACATTTCAGTGTATTACAAAAACAAACAAAAAAGCAAAAATCAATAGACTGAGCTCCTCACATGCTAAGTTATACTCACAGGCACTTCTTTTGGGATGCCTTGCTAGCACTGGGTTGGATGCCCTTTTACCTTTGGAACTAACAGTACATTAATTCTTCATGGCACAGATTTAACAAGGTAAAATGATGATAGCATCACATGGTTGCTGCAGATTCGTTGGTTGCACAGCCTTGATTTGACTCCCAAAGGTGTCAAACTCCAGGCCTCGAGGGCCACGGTCCTGCTTGTTTTCCAGCTAACCTGCCCTTGTAGCTTCTTATTGGCAAAGCACACCTGATCCAGGTAATCAGCAGCAGGTAGGGCAGGGATATCTCAAAAACAAGCAGGATGCTGGCCCTCGAGGACTGGAGTTTGACACCCCTGCCCAACAAATTTCCCACGTGTGGGACTAATAAAGGTTATCTTATCTTGTCTATAGGATTGAGATTTAGTGACTATGAGAACAGTGAACTCATTGTCATGACCAAGAAACCAGTTTGGTGATTTGAGCTTTGTAACGTGGTCTGTCAGCCTGCTTGAAGCAGAACATGGATAAACTGTTATCATAAACGGATGAGGATAGTCAACAATACTCAGCTGGGCTGTGGCATTCACAATGCTTAATTCGTGTTAAGGTTCAAAAACTGAGCCCCAAAAATATCCTCAACTGAAACAGCCTCAGCTGGTGATGCAAGGCAGATTGGATCCATGCTGTAACCTATGTGCTTCAAGGATTGACCTGCTATGTGTTCAGAGATGCTCTTCTGCTTACCTTGATTCTAATAAGGGGTTATTTGAGTGGTTACTGTTGCCTTCCCTATGACCTTGAAGCAGTCTATCAATTCTTCTCTGACCTCTGACATAAACAGAAAACTGCCACTCACTGGACATTTTCTCTTTTTCAGACTATTCTCTGTAAGGCCTACAGGTTGTGTAGGAAAATCCCAGTAGATCAGCAGCTTCTGAGACACAGGGATGCCTTTCTGGGACTATCAACCGTTATGGGTTCAGTCACTTAAATTGCCTTTTTTCTGATGTTCAGCTTGAACCTAAGGCAGGTTGTTTTGACTAAAGTCTGCATGCCTAAATGCTTGGAGTTGCTGCCATGTGATTGGCTGATCGAGCAGTTGAACATGTGAGTGTACAAATTGATTATGCTCTCTGATTTCAAAAGCAATAAATCCCACCTTTCAGGTTGCTAAATTACTCAGTGAAGAGAGGTCAACACCAGTTTTCACTCTCTTGTTATCACAGAGTAAATGAGCATCAATAATGTCTCATTAGTTCTTGATTTCTTCTCAGGTTTTTGGCAGACGGTGATAAAAACCAACACTAGAGAGCAGCACTGTGATATATGACCTTGAAGAAAACCTTCAGATAATATGGCATCGAGATTATATTTGGACAAAAATTGTGGGGAAAAGAGAAAACCAGGAAAGATCTGGCTTTCTGAGGAAAAGAAGCTTCCTGAAGACAAGCACGAAATGTAACCTTGGCTAATTCTTTTTGTTAATGGACCAAGACATACCGTCTGAGGTTGTTGATGTCAGGTAAAGGATTTAATTTAAGAGAGGCTGATTTAAATTTAGGTTTGCGTAGGGTAAGTCACTGCAACATGAATGTAAGTAAATGAAATGCCCTCTGCAGTGATGGAAACACAATTACATCTGTCTTGGAGCAGTTCAGGCTTGATGTCTTTCCCAGCATGAAGGTTTCCTGTTTGCAGATTATAAATGGCTCTAAAGGGAAACTTTATTTATTTTTTATTTATTTTTGCTCTGTTTGGCTCCAGACAAACATGTCTTTAACTTTATGACTTATGAAAGTTCAAATTATAAACAAGAAGACATGGATGGATGACTCTCTACTGTAAGTGTATTTCACATGAACATCAACCCCCGCTGGTGTCTGACAGCCATCTAAACATTAGGGACTTTGCCTGAAGATTGCTTTAAAAATTAAAAACACTATAATTTGAATCGATTTCAAATTTGAATCGTTTAAATTTAAAGTAAACATAGCTGACTGAAAACGAAGCTGTATTTCATACCTTAAGTAATGAATGAACACTTAGAAATTGTTATTTGTATGAATAAATGAATAAGTGGAGTTGAAAAGGCTAAAAAAATTTACATCATGTGTTTGAGTTTTGGGTCAATGATGGGATCCTAGGAGGGAGGGAGGGAGGTGAGTGATGAAAATTACTACAGCTCATTGCATTAGATGTCAAACACCTGCAGATGACAGAATAATTACACTATCAAGTTTAGGTTTAAGCACTTGTGGGCTTCATGAACATCTGGCAAATGTTTTCATATTTCTTCCCTAAACTCAAAGACATGGCATATAAACTTTATTCATGTCACACTTTGTTAGAACAGTTCCTGTCTGAATAAACACACACACACACACACACACACACACACACACACAGACTCCCGATCAAGTAGCTAAGATTAGAAACAGATGTTGATTCAAAGAAGACATAACAATAGACTGTATCTCTACAGCCTGATGTTGTAGCTTGATGATTAGGACCACAGTATGGAACACTTGGATAATCTTTCATGTATAGTCACGCAGACCAGCGTGCCAATATTATAGCCTACAATTTTCCAAAGTACCTTAATACAAGGCAGGTTTCACACAGTAATTATGAGCCAAATAATCATGTGACATAGCTGTTTTATCAGAACAAAATATGCCCTGACTTCCACAGATGAAAGCCAAGCGCTTGACTTAAACATTGCCAGGACTGAACATCTCAAGCTTACGTTTGAGAACCACAGCACCCGAGACTGAGATCCTGTTTGTATTGTGAACGTGAATATTAATCACAGCCTAACGGTGGATATCAGTTTTCCGCTGTGACTGTGGCTGGTTTGATAAGTCGGATGAAGGAAGGAAGTGAAGGAGCTCCTAGACGGTGATGTCATACGTTTTAGAAAAAACATCAGCACCAGAAGGCGACTGGACAGACTTTTTCCCACTGATGTCGCTGAGAGCTGTGTGTGGCACTGGCAGCTTATTTTCCTTTAATTTTGCAAACAAGTTTTAATTTTGTGGCTATATAATAATGATCTTCCACAATGATTAACATTTACCTTCACATTTGTATATACTAATTTACTTTTAATGTATTATTACTTCTCATCACCCTTCAGTGAGTTTCAGTGTTTACAGAATGAACTAAAGCTACAATTATTGGCTCTTACCTTTATCATCAGCTGTTTGATAAGTGAGTAATTTTCAACATTGTTTGCTTGTCGGTTAACCTTTCAGTCAGTTTATGAAATAAATCAGAAAGTCCAGCCACCTGAACCCCTTAAAATCAGTTGTGATTTTTCTACAATTACTTTGGTACATTTAATCAAATAAGTAAAATTTTACCTTCATTCTGTGAAAACTGTGCGTCACAGCCTCTTGAAGTGCATAATGTTATGTTATTTTTCCAACATTTTTGACCACTCAAAACAGGAAATTTTCAGGGCTGACAACACATACTTAAGGTTTATTAAAACTTAAACCAACTCAAGTGTCACAGTCTAAAGCTCAAATCCCCCTTTGTTAAAATTATTTTTTCTATGACCAACTTTGTGCATCATTAAGTCTAATGTTGATGACATAAAATGAAAGTAATAATCATTCATACTCTGGATGTTTTATCTCTTTTCTGCTAATAATTTAAAGAAAAATTGTTGTCTTTTAGTTTTAAATTGTTTCTGAATGTTTTATGCCACGTGTTGTATCTGTCACGGTTCCACTCGTGGGTGGAGCCTCATAGCCTGCCTGCTCTCCACACCTGTTGACGGTATTTAAGACCGGTGTCCTACCGTACGTAGTTTATGCACCTTTCTGCTGTCACACAATAATTCCAGCATAAATTTAAATAGGTAGGACGGTTTGCCACTTAATTTTTCCCGTTAGAGTATGCTTCTAGCTCAGGGGTGTCCAAATCCGGAAACAACGGGTAGGATGGTTTGTCAGGTAGGATGGAACACTGGCGCTCTCAACGCAGAATGTCTGCTAACCTTATACCTCTAGGATCATTCACTCACCTTGTGCAGTTTCTCGCCTACCTTTTCACCGCTGGTCACTACACCACTCAGATCACCTGCTGCACCTGCCTTCTCTCCTGCCATCATCTCTGGCTTGGAACACACTGGAACTCTGGACTCTTTGGATCACAGCCAAACGGTTAATCACCGGAAACCCGTCGGCAGTCTTCTCCCCCGCGTTTCCTCCGACCTGCTCTCAAAGCTTCTGACCCCAGCACCTCGTATCCTGATCCCTTTCCTCCGCTGTGCCTTAGTTATCACCACTTGTATCACGTATAGCTACATCTCATAGTTTCAAGTTTTGTGTATTTTATATAAACATTCTGTGTTTGGGAAAGTCAGTAAATTACTTTGAGAGCCAAATTACTTTTATACAGTCATTAAATGTAAGTAAAACAGTTTTCCCAATATGGCGATAAAATTATGCATGGATTCTTTAGATATGTTAGATGTGTTTATTGTACAAAAAGAGCACCAGCTGATTCTGAGAACTTTTCTCATATTTGACTCTAAGAGAAACAGATTCAGAGGTTGGCAGTCATTGGCAGTGATTGAGGTTAATGAATTGGTCCACCAACATGCTCAAGAGCTAAATGTAAGTGTGAGTTGACTGTTTTTATAAAGGTTGTCACACCATATTTGAACTATGTGGTTCTTAAAATGTTCTAACTCCTCATTATGTGCTTATGGTGTTTCGACTTCCAAGACATTTTTGATGTGTTGGTACATGGACATAAAATGAGGCACCACTGAATTTTAGCTCTGAATGAAGTACCAGAACCAGGAAAGTTTTTTTCCCCCATCTTCTGTTATTCTTGGCCAGAAGGTGAACAAACATTTTTTTTTTCTCCCTGCAACAGTTTTCCACATCATGCAACACTAAAGTCCTGTCCAGTACAGTTATTGTGACTCCTGCACTCTTAAGCTGTTGTTTGTTTGGGGAAACTTGTCTTAAAATCCCTGAGGGAATTTACATTAACCCAAAAGTACCGCTTGTCATGATTTCGTGCTTTTTACATATCAGAAAGTAATTGTAAAAGAACAAACTATTTTTTTAAGTAAAATTTAAAGGACTAAATTTGCCTTTTCGTGAGCTAATGATAACAGTTTCATTTTCATTGTTATAATTAAATCTTAACTGACTCATAATTCATTTCAAGTTCAGTTTTTTCCATATAGCTCCAAATCACAACAACAGTTAAGTAACTGTGTGTTTGTTATATTATAAAGTTAAGACTCTACAATGATACAGAGATAACCCCAACAATGAAATAACCCCCTGTGAGCAAGCACTTTAGTGACAGTGGGAAGAAAAAACTGCATTTCCTGTCTCTTGACTTCTTACAGACAGACTATACCCAAGTGTATCAAAAAGATGTATCCGTGATGATAGACAGCAATTCACAAAGAAAACTGGTTAGAAAATAAAGATCCAAAGTGTAGTTATGCTTAAAGTTTTCACATTGTGAGTCAGGTTTCACAGGGACCATTTTCTGCCTCTTCTTCTTTCTTTTTTTGCCTGGATGGGATCCTAAAAGTGAGTCATGTGACTGGGGAATAGTCTCTTGTCCAAGTGTGGTCTGGTTTTGTACCATTTCCTTTTTTCTGTGAAGTTGAATGAAGCCAGATTTTTGAATTACTTTAACCTCCTGAAAACTCGTGATCTTATGTGATTCACACAGCTGTGTGAGTTTCCTGTCTTTTACTCTTATTGGGTGAAAAAAGCATGAATAAATGAGGAACCTTCATATAAATGTCTTTCTTCATGGACAGGACCAAAGTTTATAATCCTCTTCTATTGATAATAAGTTGTATAAATACACCACGTGGCCAAAAGTACTGGGCCACTGACACATTACACCTACAGGAGATGCCTGTCCATAGAAACCTCTGCACTGATGTTAATGCCAGTGGAGGTTTAGACCTCTGCAATCACTGAGTGTCGGTGACTTTTACACCTCTGTTACGTTATGTGTTCGTGGCTGAGGTTCCTCAATGCTTCAGCTTTGCAATAATAACACTTAATCGTAGACTTTCTAGAAGGGAAGAAATTCAGTTCAGTTCAGTCAACTATTTAAAACAAGCCATTCTTTCACAAATCTTTATCAAGTCAGACTACAAGGCTGGTCACCTTATTTTATACAGCTGAGGACTGAAAACACCTAAACACCTAAATTCACAGGCTAAGAAGTGTAACCCAATATTTTTGTCCATATGGTGTGTCAAACATCTGCAGCCGCACTCTTTGTAGGATACTCCAAGTAATAAAATACAATATGAACACTTCAAGAAGAGCAACATAAAACGTGGAAGAGCTGAACAAATGTCTGTGGGATATGTGGCATCTTAGAGGCTTCTGAATCCAGCGTGTCATGTTGGACTGACCAGGATTCAGTTTCTCAAATGTTAAAGATTCTCCTAATATCTTCTTCCATCTCATAATCTTTCCCAACGACTCATTCACCTTCCTGATTACTTTACTGACCAAATTCTGTGGCAGATTCTTTCAATATCTACTAGTATGTTATCTATAGTGCAATGTCAGACTGCATCATTGTGTCACACCTTTGTTCCAATAAAGAGCCATGACATTTACACTTTTCTTACAGTTTTGTTCTGTTTTTAGTTTTTATGGCCTACGATGTTGGTGAGTCCTGCTTTTGATTTTTCTACTACCAAACCAGACCAGAGAGCTTAGACAGAAACTACAACAATGTGCAATTTTCAGTCTAGATATTTTTTTGAAAAGAGTAACATTGGTTTGCACATAAAAAACTAAGATGCTATTAAATACAACAAGAACTACAATAAGATGAAGACAAAAAAGTGTTGTTTTGTTTTGTTTTGTTTTCTCCTGCTAAGTCAAATATCCCCGTCTTCTCAGACCTTTAGCACTGAGGGTCCCCAGGGGTCTCCAAACTCTGGCCGAAGAGGTAAATGGATGACCTTGTTGAGCACATATCATCTGTCTTCCAAGTCAGTGGCCACATGTTTCTAATCTAGCCCTTATTTCTGCATGTCTTCATGCTTTAAGTGAGCTAGAGCCAGAAAACATGAAGGCGATGCTCGAACATTTACTTGTGTTCTCTATAATGTGGCAGGGAGAAAACCATATGTCCTCTCCCTTTGCTTGTTTCCAGGTTAAAATGTCTTTACAGTCGTTTAAGAGGAAATGCGTTTGCACTTTGGTCATGTGTAGTAATGGATTGGTCCTAACATCTCGCAGATGTTCGCTCTCCACTTCAGTGACTGGGTGTCATTAAGCTAAGAACATCGGCGATATGTTAGACAAACAGTGTTTACATTCTTGTACAAATGCCAGATTAGTTGTTTGTAATATAAACATGCTTTCTCCATTTAAAACACTGATGTAAGTGTGTCATTAGTGAGGGTAAAGAGTAGCATGAAGCAGATTTCATAAACACGCACAGCATCAGGTTTCTAATATTAGTGCCTTCCAACTTGTCTGACATATTTATTAGATATATTTTTCTTGGATAACTTTTTTGAAATTATGAACATTGCTGTATAATTTATTGTAACATGTCATCATTTTGCGTGTAAATTAAAGCTGCATAATGCTTATAAATTATCTGGTAACTGGCCTGGGGGAGATAAGCAAAGCATTATTATGACAGTTTAAGCTTGTATGCATAAACTAAGGTATTATTTCATTACCTCTGGTGACCTGAATGCTCAGTGACCTCAGTGTTGCATTTTATGTCCCAGAACACCTACAGAGAGCACCATGTGGCTGTTATATGTTTATTTCTGGCTTTAAATGTAGCTGCAGCTTGTTGTTGAAAACAGGAACTGAAGAAGATAGGAAGCTAACTCATTACCCCTCGGGCTGGTTATAAGTTAGCATGCTAGTTTGTAGTTTTTACTTATGACCCTCTCTTCCTTCAGAGATGCCGTTTAAAGATCAGCTTGCTAAACTAACAATTAAATGTACCGTACTTAACAAACCACTACCTAATGTGAGGTTTATGTCTCAGTTGCCATAAATTTACAGGGTTCAGACATACATTGTCATATTTTTTGTTTGTTTCTTTAATGGCGAGTTCAGCAGAATGTGCAAGCGCTTTAATCAAAATTCTGTTTTTTATGCTAAAATATAACTATTGTTGTTATCCATAAATTTTCAAATGTACTGTTTTGCAGGAAAAGGCAGAAAAAATAGCAATAGCACTTTGTTATTTTTTCATTAAGATGCCAAATTATTGCTATTTAATGGCATTCCTGAATAGAAGAATTCGTTTCAGTGGCTGGATGTGATGCTTGATTCATTTCTGACTTCTCAGTGTGAATTCACATGTTGTAACCAGATCTGGGTATAACAATGTGGACCCAGTTTGAAACAAGTGTTTCCCAGATTTCTAAATATTTGTGTTTTCTTGTTTTTATGACAGGTGGTCTAATTAATTCATTTACATATTCACAGAACAGCATGAAAGCTTCCCGGTTCGATCACAGAAAGAGACACAAATCCCTTTGGGTTTCCATCATGAAAGGTTATGAAAGGCATCTGGCACGAAAACTGCCAGATCAAACATACAGAGCTACCTGCTGTGGTGAATCAGGGCCAGCGTGGTGGTGCAGTGGTTAGTACAGCAAAAAGGTCCTGGGTTCAAATCCGCTGCCAGCTGGGGCCCTTCTGTGTGGAGTTTGCATGTTTTCCCTGTGCCTGTGTGGGTTCTCTCGTGGTGCTTTGGCTTTCACCCACAATCCAAAGACATATGATAGGTTAATTGGTGGCTCTAATTTGCCATAGGTGTGAATGTGAGTGGTTGTCTGTCTCTCGGTGTTAGCCCTGAAATAGGCTGGTGACATGTGCAGGGTGTCTCCTGCCTCTCATCCTATCACACCTCGGATAGTGTCCAGCTCCTGACTACCCTGAATTGGATAAGCAGAAAAGAATGGATGAATATATATCTTGCTATTAACAACAATCAGTAGTTACAGCCTTATAATATAATACAATAAGTAACTAAATATTAACTAAATATTCTTACATGTCCTTATTTTCTCAGTAACTCATTACACACTGTGATCCATGATAATCGATAGGTTTTCAGTCTTTAGTGCTGTAAAACAGCATTTTACTTTAACTCACAACATTTTTAAAAAACTATCTCTGATGATAGTTTCTATTATTTCTAGCTTCAAGGAGAAAAACAAAAATTCCTTCTTCAACAAAACAGCCTGAATTAATGTAATCATAAGATGTGAAGGAGAGGTCTGCCAGCCTTCAGTCTGTTCGTGCTGCTGACTTCCTTTGTGGTTTATTTATACATACTTAAATAAGCACCTCTTTCACGGCACATTTTCAATAACATTTCCACTACTGAGACAAACACAGCCGATTTTATTTTATTGCTTTCCTGACCATGAGTTATGTGGGCCGATCCAATAGTAATACATTACAACTAAACATATTGTGTGTGGTAGGTTACATTCTACACTTACGACTTACTTTGATCCAGGCCACACCGATTTAGTGCAGATGTTGTAAGTTTGACACAATCATTAAAGGAAGATGACACACCAGAGCTGTTGTCACAGAGCTACGTGTGAGAAAACAAATGTCTGAAGCAGGTGGACATAAAATGGTCTTTAACTTCTAAGATCACTAGTAGAATATCTCTGTGTTGTCCAGTTGAACCAGTGTGAGAATAATGCAGTTAATAGGTGAATGCATGTAAGCTGCACATTCTGCTCAGGCAGCAGTATTTCCAGATGTATTAATGCATCTGCTGTGTCTTACAGATAAAGAAGGGCAGCTTGAAACAATAAAACTAGAGCTCATGTGTCATAATGGCTTCTTAAGAAAACACAAAGTCTTCTATCATGATGTAATATGATTGTATTTCTGTAAACAGCAATAAAATCACACATCATTTATGTCGCTTGCTCACTTCAGTTTCATCAGCTGCCACAGTTTCTCTCTCACTTTTGGACTGTTTTTTGAGCCAAAGAATATGTTTGATGGCACACACACTGTAAAGTATCATTTTAATTAAGAGATAGTTGCCAGATGATGCGATAATCTAAACAACAAGTCAGTTTTCCATCATATTTCCTCCCATTCTTATCTTACAATATAGTCTTCATGTACCCTGTAACCCTACTGTCTGCTGTAGTTCCACCTTCTGTCCGAATTCTGTTTGCAGCTGCTCTGCAAGAGATGAGAGACAAACTCCACAATCACCATGCAAAGTGTTGTTTAACTTTTGTAAAGCAAGAACTGTGGATTTTGCGTGACTAACTGTATTCCAAGTGCAAACAGGCATGTGAGTATTGTTTCAGGACTTTCCTTTAATCCGCAGAGCAGTGAGTAATTTAGTGTACTGAAACAGAAGAGACTTGTATGTTTTGTAGGCAGACTGTACGTTATGAAAGCAGACAGGACAGCAAGGAAACAGAGGTTAAGCAGAGAGCACTGGGGGGAGGGGGTGGGCACTACTGGTCCCTTTAATGACTCTACCAGTGAAAATATGCAGAGCAGCTTCTGCTTCTGCCATTAGGGGCCCGGCATCACACAGAGGGAGAGAGAGCCCACTCTACTTCCTTCTGAAAAAAAATGTGGTTGAAACTCGAGAAAATTAAGATTTTAAAACCTTTAGAAGACACATTTTACTTTGGAGAAAGCTCGCCATCATCAGAGAGCACAGAAACTACATCTCTGATAAAAACCAACAATTCCTGATACAATGATTTAGGGGTTTTCTCACAAAAGACGGTTTTGTGTTTTGGGATTAGATTAAAATAACTGATGCCTTCATTCATCATTTACTGAATATAGCACCAGGTTTAAAGCCCAGAGTAACTAAAGTTTCTGCATCGATGGAGAAGGAAGGTCTTCAGTCTTTATATTCCATCGCAGGTCATGGATTCAAAATGATGTGTGGATGTTAATGCTGTGCCATTATTAACCAATCACATCTCTTAGATTATTATTTATCTTTTCTTGCTTCTGAAATTTAATCAATTCTTTAATGAATAAATTAAAGTGTGGCTGAAGAAGGAAACAATAGGAAAATCTGTGCATTGTGTAGAATGATGTAAACTATTTTATTGATCTGTAATTGATGCATGAGTGTGGGCTTCACTTTGATAATAACTGCATTTACCTCTTCCTATACAAATGCTACATTTTATTTCACCTGGTTATTTTCCACCACTAGTGGAATTTCCTCTGTGAAGCTACATAGACAAAGACATAAACTTTATTTAACCCAACACTGGGGAAATTCGCTTGTTACAGCAGCACAAGAGACAGGAGGCGTATTGGAGATGAAAACAATAAAAAAAAAGGGGGGGCAGACTGGTAATAATAATAATAATAATAATAATAATAATAATAATAATAATAATACAAATCAATTTTTTTAAAAGCCAAATGTTCAGATGGTTAATATATTCAGTAAATAACACCAAGGTTTTCCTTTTTATATGTACATAAAGTGCAGTAGGAATGATAATAAGATATATACATGTTAATATTATTTTCATGTCCTGATGATGCCTGATTATCAAGTTGTTAGTAATGTTAAATTTGACACTTAAATTTTGCAGGTGAATCAGTGCGGCTAGATTGAAGATTTTAAACTGAACTGTGAGCTCTTTCGGGTTCTATAGCTCCAGTTACAGCGCAAGTTTGTTGCAATCATGTATTTTGACTATAAAGGAAGGAGTTTAGTGTTGTATGTTCTTGTCTATATTTCTGGCTTTACAACCCTGTCTCCTGAGACTTCAGTCCTGTAATTGATGGTGTGTCAGTTCAGGATGTTCTAAGGTTGTATAACAATGGTGTAGAGCTGCCAGTAAAAACCTACATATTTATTATCAGGAAAGAATGCAACCCGCCTCCCCCCATTTGGATGAATGGCATGTATCCTAAGGGGGCTAAAACAGTCTGTTAACCACAAACAACGTAGGAATTTATACTGCTGTAGTATCCACTACTACACTAATACCTCTGGTATCAAATCTTAAGCAGAATGCCCCTTTCCAGTGTCACTGTAGTATGATAAGTATTGTGTCACTATATTCCTTTGACTGCTTACCATTTGGGATTGAATATCTTATGTGTAAAAATGCAATTTAAAATGTATCCAGTGACTATAACCAAAATTCCCCTTGTGGGACAATTAAAGGATTATTCTATTCTATTCTATTCTATTCTATTCTATTCTATTCTATTCTATAGTTGTCTGATATGTAGGTATAAAGTAGCAGGAAATTGATATACTTAAGTAAAGTGCTTCAACCTGTTTTCCACCACAGACCAAAGACAAAAGACGAGTCACCAATAAAAGACCAAAATCAAACCAATGATGGTCACAGAATAAAAACAATATGAGTTTTTTCAGTCATATGACAAAGAAAGTTGTCACAGTACTCTAAGTACGTCCTGTGATTTAGTAGCGAATAGAATCAAATTTAGCAGCATCCCAGTTTGGTTTAATTTTTGGACAGATTACCTTATATTTGACTCTAGAATACTCTGATATACAGATAAGTTCTTGGTGGAATCAATGACTGCAAGGTGCCCGTGTCCTGTGGCTGCAAAACAAACCCAAATCATCTCCCCTCCACCACCATGCTTGATTAGGTGATTGTGCTGATGTGCTGTAATGTTTTGTTATCGCTAAACATGTGGTTCCAAAAGTCTTGTGGTTTCTTCAGATCCAACTTTGCAAACATAAGCTGTCCTACCATGTTGGGGTTTTTTTTTAAGAGGCTTTCTCACAGCAAAACTTTGAAACAGGTCATACATTTTTAGTCTTTTCTAATAGTACCGTGTAGAGTCTGAGATGTAGCTCTTGGCTTTCTTTGCAGTTTCTCTGAACATTGCACAGTTTGACCTGGGGGTGAATTTTCTGGGATGCTGATCCTGGGAAGAGTGTGCCTTTGTGTTAACTCACAACTGAATCCTCCAGACCAACCACTAAAACTTTTGCTTTTATAGAGGTGCTCAGACTTGCTGATGATGAACATGCATTTGTGTAACAGCTGCTACATACTCTCTTAATTCCTATGAAAATGTTTTTCTCACAGTATTGCACAGAGTCCAGTGAAAACTTTCATTTTCACATGACTTCAAATAATTAATAAAACGACTGGCAGATAAAACAAATTTCTATTTGTTTGCTAGATGTAAACTGTAACAGATATTTAATGGCCTGCTGATGGGAGATCTTGCCAGAGGTTGAATTAATGCCATCCTGATGATAAACAACCTTCTCCCTTGGCACAGTGCAGCTTGAATAAAGTGTGATGAGGATCAGCCTCATCCTCACTTCATGAAAACAACCTGTCTCATTTGATGTAATTCCACAAACTCTGCCGAACATGATTGAGCTGTCTGCAGTTTTGCTATAGATGTTTCTGTTGCTTGGAAACCTGACTTTGTGTGTTTGTTTATTCTGTCAGTTTTCCTCCCATGAAGTCATTACTCGCCTCTTCTGTCCCTTTCTTTTATAAAGACACAAAGTTCATGTGTCATAAAGTGCCATAAAGTTGTCTTCACTAAAAACCTCTTTAGTGAAAGTGGTGGCTGGTGTCTAAGTTTCTGGCAAATATGTGATTGATATTTATTACGCTTAACCAGAGTATAAATTTGTTTTAGTGAAAAGTATTGTAAATACAGCCACGTTACATCAATTTCAGATTTTCACGCTCACTCGACCGTGTCGATGAATACGCTTTTTTTCCATGAGTGCCTTTTCTACACGTAAACAAAAGCAGAGCATTGCTTTGGCCCTTTATCTGCCTCCAAACTTGACCACACTGACGCTTATTTTCTCTCCCTAAACCAAAGCACCTCTGCAAAGGAAACTCAGTAATTGGTGGAAACTAAACATGAAGCTTCAGGGTTGTTGAACCTGATTGTTTTCACCTCAGGAGAACCCTGTGCTCACAGACATGCGACTGTATGTGTTTTATGTAATAAGCAGTTGACCAAACTTTGCCACTGGCATTTGTCCTTTTACCTGGCCTGAGGCCTGTGGTGCAGGACCAGGTTAAATTCTTCCGCTGCAGGTTGTTCTTCGCCTTGTAATTGACAAAAAGACGTCAGCTAATAAATGTTCTGTGGAAAAACAACAGATACTGACAATTTTACAGGATTTCTAACAGACATGACGGACTTTGCTCCACGTCCTCTCTCTGACTCTGTGACTCTTTGTCTGGTTTAACGTCATTGAGAAAAAAAAAACATTTAAAGATGCGTAAATCTATGTTTTTAATAGTGATGAGCAATTCAGTGTTATCTCCAGCTCATCTCTGCAGAGCTTTTTTGTTGTTTCAGCCTGCAACTGTTTTCTCTTTTGGCTGGAAAAGCTCTAAATACCAAACACCAGACAAAGGTAGTAGCTATCTGGTGAACATAGTGGAGCATTTAGCAGTTAAAGAGCTAGACTTGTCCCTCAGGACTTTGTAGAGACCAAAAACAGGCCCCCAGAAGACTGTCAGACTGTACATTCACTAGGTCAGGAGATAATTGAACAATAAAATGTTGCTGCTTGCTGGATTCATGTGCCTAAAACGAGCTGTTTGGTTGCTGACTCATAAGATGTTTTTTTTTTAATGTGCATTTCTAAATGTTATTATTTTCAGCTTGTACAAAATAATCAAATCTTCAGTTAGTAGTATGTAATCCATACAGATGAGTAATCCAAGCCTGCATTTGACAGAACCTGTTTAGCTTTCATCTGGTTTCCTCTGCCAGGCTTAATTCTCTTCTCACTGTGTCCTTGATCTAGGCAGCAGCTGGTTCAGGGGCACTGCACAGAGGTTGCTCACTGATTACACAACAAAATGGTGATAAATGCACATGCAAACAATTCATTCGCTCAAATCTGCTTCACATCTGAGTAAAACAAAAGAAAACAGTATAACTGAAGATTTTGTCTCCTTCGAATGGTCAAAATCTGAAGTTTTAATTGCTACAAATGCTTTTTTTTTTTATTTCTTGTGCCTATCACAAGACTATAAAGTTGACGTGGAATATCTGAATCCCCGGCTCTTCCAGCATAAGAAGGAAGCATGGAGACTGAGAGCAGAGCAGAAGACAAATGCCCAGATTGACTCCGCCAGCATTGATCTTGGGCATAGGGATCGATTTTATTAACACCAGCATGTGTTGGTCAGAACCTCTGAATTTCCCATATTTTATATGTAAGACTATATAATAGCCACTGTGTGTCATGGCTTTTATAAGAAATGTGATGAATTATAAAGATATTAGTGCAATCAAAAGATACTGTGGCACACTGCCACAGAGGGAGGGGAGGGGGTGTTGGCTGAGGCAAAGAGGGAAGAGGTATAAAAGAGACATGAAGGAGTGTGTGTTGAACCAAAGGAGGGAAGAACTGAGGAGGAGGAAAGAAATGTGAAACAGAAGTATAACGGGAGAGAAAAGAAGGACATTCCAAGACAGAAACAAAAACCAAGAAGCTCAGAACAGAGAGAGGTAAGTAAAAATCAGTTTACTGGGCTACACAAATTCATGTGTCAGGAGTCTGTTACTATCTGCTGAGACTGCACAGAGATGTGGCAACACTACATCAAAGTGAGCAGCTGTACTTATGGCTGATGTTGGTTGATTATCTTACAGAAAGTGGAGGGTTTATTCAAATTCCAGAATTTGGAATTTAACTAGTGCCATTTGTGACTGGAATCAGGTGCCTTACCTGTGGCCTTATTCCGGGTTAGTCTTGCTGATACGAGTTTTTTCTTTATTTCCTTCAAGACATCCATCTCAAGCCTAACTAATGTGTTGTTTCATTAACACTTTCTCTGTTCTTTCATCTTACAAGCAAAGGTGGCAAATTAGTCTTCAGTGTACGATTTTTAAAGTGTGCTAATCTGAACCTTCTGTGTGGAGATTTGGACTGTGAGGCCAGTGTTTCGACAGTGGATGCACAAATGTTTGAGTGTTCCCCTGACAAATACTGATGACTAACACAGATGTGTAATCTGAGTGGGGAGGGGGCTCTGTCCAGCTGGGGGGGGGGGTTTCATGCTAAAAAGACCAAATATATAATGGTGAATATACTTAAAGACACATTTTCAATCTAGACATGAACTATTATTTTATTACTTTTGGTAACTAATGCAATAAGTCAGTTTGAGTGTCAATATATATTTTAACATGTGGATGGTTTTATCAAACGCTGCTAACATGAAACACTTTTTTAAACTGTATCTGCCTGCCTGTATCAACCTGTATCGACATCTCCACTGAAGTTCCTTGTGAGAAGCACACATACCAGCTGTGAAAGTTCAAGTGTGGGACGTGGCAGAAGAGTGTGAAAATGTCGCTGAAGTGTCTGTTCATCTTCTTGGGAATCACTGCAGCCACTGTTGTTACAGCTCAAGGTGGGTCTCTCACAAAAAGCTCCTTTTGTCATCATTTGAGTAAAAAGATGATTAAAGAAAAGTTACAAAGCATCACAGCGGACACGCATTCGCGCATTGTAGCTGTTTTTTAAAAAGTCATAATGTGTAAAGAGTATAGAGTGCAGTGATTTGCAAATCATTTGATTAACATGATTGATGACAATGTATCAAATCGTAAACATTTTTCAAAGTTTTGTGGGAGAAAAAAACAAAGAAACATTGATGACAGCGAAATGTTTGAAAAAAGGACGTGACTGCCAAGTTCAGTAATGCTAAAAACATGTGGTGTGTGGTTTAAACTGCAACAGGTCAGTGATCGGGTAATAAAAAATAAAAAAAATAGAGTCTTTCACAAGTAAAGATGGGGGTCCGGAAGGCTTGACAACTCTGTGAAAGACTGCATGGGAAACAGTTCAGAATAACGTTTCTCAACATAAAATTACAAAGAATTTGGGTGTTTCATCTGGAGTCTGTAAGAATATTGACAGAATGTGGAGAAATCTCTGGCCAAATGCCACTGCTCAAATGTCTGTGATCTTTTGTTTTTCAACAGGCAATGCATTAAACACAAAACTGATTCAGCAGTAAAAATCACTGCATGGTCTCTCACTCTGGCACCAACATCCACACTCAAACTCACTTGAATAATCTTTCTTTCCCATTCTTATGGGCTGTTTAATAAAGTTTTTACATTTTTTAATACATTTTAATTAAGTTAATAATTAAGTTTTAATTTAAACTTAAGTTTTTCACTGAAGTGGAAATGAAACATTACATGTATAAAGGCAAACTGACACTACTGAGCACTGCTCTCAAAAACTGACATAGATGTAACTCTATGTCTGTAAAGCTAGATTTAATGCTTAAAGCTTAAGTTTTTAAAATGTTTAGCGCCATCTTCTGTCAATATGGATAGTTACATCGCTGTTACATGACAAACGTGACATGAGCTAATCAAATATTTGTGATATGTCCTTTGCAGGATCATGGAGACAAAGTGACAAAGAGTCTAGTTCTGCTGTCTACCAAACAGAAGGTAACTTTTGTTTCTTAAAAATCCAATAAATTTTCTGAATGACATAAAGTGTTCTTTCTGGTTATCGTCTTAAGTTTTATGAGATATGTTGAACACCGTAACTGTGAGGTGCTATTAGGACCATATTTATTTCCGCACTCTCTTTGCACATAGATAACTATGAGTGGTCGACATGGTTCAATGTTGATCATCCTGGAGGCCGTGGAGATTATGAACAGCTGGATGCCATTCGTTTCTATTACCGTACCCGTGTATGCGAAACTCCAAAGGCAATCGAAGCCAGAACCACTGAATGGATCCCAGCGCGTGAAACTGGGGAGACGATCCATGCAGACCCGACTGTGGGCTTCTGGTGCCTGAATGAAGAGCAAGGTCCCCAGCGCAACTGCTCCAACTATGCAGTCCGTTTCCTATGTCCAAAAGGTTTAGCCATGAACATTTTTTTTCTGTTTGCCTCTGTGTAGTAAAAAAGATCTAATTTTCTTTTGTTTATTAAAATATATTTTTTTCATAAGCTAAGTAAAATTACTTTTCAGAGTACTTGTATAAATTTTGTTTGTTTTTCCCCCAGCACATAACAGTATTAACATTCAGGGAACCTGGGGGCCATGGTCAGACTGGAGCCCATGTCCTGCCCTCTGTGGCCAAGTGGGGGTGCAACTTCGCTATCGAAACTGTCAATCTGACTCGCTGCCGTGCAGTGGGCCAAAATTAGATGGGAAAGCATGTAATGGACCTGAGTGCCCAAAGACAGGTGAAAAAGGCTTAATTAGGGTACACAGATAATAATAATGCAATTAGAAATTCGTAACTAATAAACTTTTATGTTTGTTTTTATTTTACTCCTTAGCTTGTTCCCTGCAGTGTGTGATGGGGCAAGCAAACTCTGACTGTGAATGCATGTGTGAAGAACACACAATTTTGGGTTCTGTACGCGGCGCTGGTGGTCTCGCCGCCGAAGGGGCCGCCATCCTTCGCTCTGGCAAATTCATTACCCTTACAGACCACAACGGACATTTCCGCATACCCAATATCTGCCCTGATGGCAACACAACCCTGACTGTCAGGCTCAAGGGCCATGCCCCCCTTGATGTTGTTGTGCCCAAGAGCAGTGAGCGCACCTCGGTCCTCAGTGTCCAGCTAAAACGAGCCGGTAGATGTCTATAGAATTAATTGTGGATCAAAATATTAAAGAATAATTCTGAGCTGCATATTTACTAAAGTACAATCTGTTTAGCATGTAGAGGTAATATTTTATTTCTGTTTTTTAGAGAAACTTCATGTGTTGAGCAATCCTGAAAGCAAGGTCAGGAGGGCAGGACAAAGTGCTGCCTTCTGCTGCAAAGTTGCAGGAACGCCACAGCCGGATACATACCAATGGTAGGACTGATTATATTGGAATTTTAGACAGTAGACATGTTGAACTCCTATTGAATCATTTCATTTCTTTTGTCAACCAACAGGTTTCACAATAACACTCTCATGGAGAAGGAGTCAGAAAGCACCTTGGTCATAAGAGATCTGCGTCCAGAGCAGTCTGGAGAATACTACTGCAGAGCAAGTGGTCCAACTGGAGCCATTAAGACTAAAACAGCTACTCTCAGAATCTTAGGTGCAGTATTAATTAAGTGAAAATGTGCTGAATACACAGAAGTAAGAATTTTAGTATACGCAAACTAAATAATTTTAATTTCTTCATCTAAACACAGGCAGAGATGAGCATTCATGCAACCCTAAACCTGAATCCCACCTCATCCGCCTTCCACACGACTGCTTCCAAAACAGTACCAACTCATTCTACTACGATGTGGGCAAGTGTCCCCCAAGTAGATGTGCTGAACAGCTCGACAATGGTATCAGGTGCAAAGACAAAGTAGCTTATTGCTGCGGCGTGGCAAAAATGGAGGAAAGACAGCTAACATGTCAGGGCTACCAACTGCCCACCATGGTGGTGACCGAGTGTGGCTGCCAGAAATGTGTGGACACTAAGGCCATTGTGCATGGTAGGGCCATTGCTGCAGAAAATGGAGAACCAATGCGGTTTGGTCATATTTTTATGAATGGAGTCAGAATTAGTCGTACAGGTTACAAAGGAACCTTCTCTATCCAAGTCCCTCAAGATACAGAGAGGCTAGTATTAACCTTCGTGGACAACATGCAGAAATTTGTCAACACCACAAAAGTGCTTCCATTTAACACCAAAGGTGGGGCTGTTTACCATGAGATCAAACTTCTCAGAAAAAAAGCCCCTGTGACAATCAGCTCCACAGAAACCAATACTCTTGAGCTCGGGGAGGTAGAGGGCCAGGAGCCAATGGTTCAAATCCAGATTCCACCCTATTCCTTCTATAAGGAAAATGGAGAAGTCTTCACGGGTAACGTCAGTGCTAGTGTAACATTTCTCGACCCCAGAGACATCTCCACAGCTGCCGCAGCTCAAAGTGATCTGAATTTTATCGGAGATGAAGGTGATACCATGCCACTGAGAACCTATGGCATGTTTTCAGTTGACTTTAGAGGTGAAGAAAACAATGAGCCACTCAATGCAGGTGAAGTAAAAGTTTCACTGGACTCTGCTCAGGTTCAGATGTCAGAGCACCTCAACACCATGAAGCTGTGGTCACTGAACCCTGAAACTGGTCTTTGGGAGGAGGAGGGGAGTCTGCAGGTGGAGAAGAAGAAAAGAGGCAAAAGGGAGGAGAGAACATTTTTGATTGGTAACATGGAGATCAGAGAAAGACGTCTGTTTAACTTGGACGTCCCAGAGAACCGCAGGTGTTATGTGAAAGTGCGGGCCTTCCGCAGTGAACGGTTCATGCCCAGTGAGCAGGTGGAAGGAGTTGTGATCAGTCTCATAAATATGGAGCCCAAAGCTGGGTACTCCACCAATCCGCGTGCCTGGGGCCGATTTGATAGTGTGGTCACTGGTCCCAATGGAGCCTGTCTTCCTGCTTTCTGCGATGAACAAAGAGCTGACGCCTATACCGCCTATGTTTTGGCCAACCTCGGTGGAGAGGAACTGGAGGCTGTCCCGTCTGCTCCCAAATTCAATCCCAACCTCATTGGAGTGCCTCAGCCTTATCTTGGTAAACTAAACTACATGCGATCTGACCACGAGGACCCCAGAGTGAAGAAGACAGCGTTCAGCATTAATGTAGCAAAACCAAGCCCAAACACAGCCGAGGAAGGTAACGGACCAGTGTACCCATTTGAGAACTTGAAAGAATGTGAAGAGGCCCCATTTAGTGCAGCACACTTCCGGTTCTCAAGGGTCGAAGGAGATCGCTACGATTACAACACAGTGCCATTTAATGAAGATGACCCCATGAGCTGGACAGAGGATTACCTAAGTTGGTGGCCCAAGCCTATGGAATACCGGGCCTGCTACATCAAGGTCAAAATCAACAGCCCGCATGAAATCAATGTGCGGTCCCGCAACATGGGCGGCACCCATCCCAAAACCGTAGGCCAGCTGTACGGCCTTCGAGACACTCGCAGCATTCGTGACATGGACCAGACATCTGTTTCAGCAGTGTGTCTGGAATTCAAGTGCAGTGGGATGCTGTACGATCAGGAACGTGTAGATCGTACGCTGGTGAAAGTGATCCCACAAGGAAGCTGCAAGAGAGATCATGTCAACTCAATGCTTCAGGAGTATTTAGTCAACCACCTGCCCCTAGCTGTCAACAATGACACCAATGAGTTCACCATGCTGGCGCCTCTTGACCCTCTGGGCCATAACTACGGAATTTATACGGTGACAGACCAGGATCCCCGCACAGCCAAAGAGATTGCACTTGGCCGCTGCTTTGACGGCACTTCTGATGGCACATCTCGGGTCATGAAAACCAATGAGGGCATAGCGCTAACGTTTACCTGTGGAGACCGTGAGGTTACACGCCAGAATGTCTTTCAAACAATGCAGCGCTCCCAAGGTCAGACAGTAGGAACAAGCATTGTGAGAGGGGAAAGCAGGCAGAACCGGCGCCGCCAGAGGGCAAACGCACCACGCAGCAGTCGTAGACGTAGCACCAGAAACCCTGAGGGAAAACGTACAAAAGCCAGAAACTAGACAAGAGGAGACCTAGGTACATCATGAAGACCAGATGATGACTTGCTAAAATGAAACCAGATGGTGTTAACATGTTTTGGTTTATAAATCCATAAATATCCCCCACCCGGACTCGAAGAGTAACTAAACTGTTATGCTAATTTCTTGCATCTTCATCTCAAGGAATATGTAATGTTTTTTCCCCTCTCACTTTACATTACTGTGGCAAATATTTACTTGAAAATGTAAATAGAGTATTTATTACACAAGTATTATCATCTTTCCAACTGTACTATAAACAAGGACAAAAACAATATCTTTTTGACCAGTGATTTATTAAATTAGATGCTTATAAAACACTGCAGATGCTGTATCTTCCACATTGTATGTATCCAATTGTCCATGTAACATTTAAACTGGTCAACTGCTTAAAAAGAAAAAAAAAAAAAAAAGACAGGAGAAAAACTCTCCTTTCAGCCAACTGTAGCCCATATGAAGACATGGTGGGGTGAAGCCCATAAGCCCCCGCTCCTCATCACACTTGATACAAGCCTGCAGAAGCAACAATTAGGAGACCAGTTGTAGCAAGTTAATCCACTTGCCTGATCCATACTTTTTTGCATTAGTAGAAATCAATTAGTAATTTTCTGTCATGCACAAAAAAAAAAACAAAAAAAAAAAACTAAGTACTGTTTGCTCCATACTTTCAAGGATATTCCAGAGATATCAAGAGAATGGCTGTGAGGTTTTAAAGTCACATTTATTATACTTCTCTATCCCTTTTATCTTACAGTGAATGTTGTGTGCTCTCTGCAAGCTTACAACTACTACGTTCATGTTGCGTCAGTCTCCCACAATGCAACCTTTCCAGAAATAAAGATGAATAATGGACTGAATAATTGTCTGCATTTGGCAACTGAAGTTATAGATACTATATACACTTGCCTGTAAGAAAACCATCCACAGGTAAGTGAGACCTATAATATATACATGACATTCTGGTTAAAGGATTTGCATAGAACCATGTGTTTCTATGTCACTAGACTTATAACTGCAATACTGTATCTGACATTTTGACAGGAGCAACATTTAATTTAAAAAGAAACAAAAAACAAAAAAACCAAGCCCTGCAAAACTCAGACAACAGCAGTTATGGTAGTATTCTCCGTTGTAGCTGGGTCGAGCAACAGATTCCGCGTGATTTGTTTGTGAGTTGAGGCTGAATGAGAGAGAAAAGGCAATTCCATTTGTATGGAAGGAGAAAAGAAGAAGAAAAAAACCGTGGGTGGTGAGACTGGATGCTCCCTGGTATAGTCCCTCTGGTCACTGAAGCAAAATGAAGGGGGCAAGACACAGTTCAGATTTTCCAGGATGGCACTGGACAGCATGAGAAGGTACAGCTGCATTTCTGACAGTCGGGAGAAGGGGAAAGGGCAGTAGTGATGAAGCCAGTGTCACATGAAGTCCTCATAGTCTTGGGCGTAGCCTCCATCAAACGCTGCATAGTCAAGGTCATCTTTGAGCTGTGCTTTCAAACCTCCAGCTAAGACCGCCTTCTTCTTCTTTTTTCCTTTGTTTTGCTGTAGAAGGCAAATAAAAGCAACTTAAAGTAAATACATATATATTTGGAAATGACTATATAGCTACAAACGTTTGCCAGAGGTTTTTTTTATGTTTGGACATCGAGTAAGTATTGGGTGAGTAGCACCCCCTGCTGAATAGAAACTTAATTTCAGCTAATAGTAAATGCAAGCATGCAGTCACTTACTTTTTCTTGTTTCTGTTTTTCACTAAGTAGGACTGACAGGGAATTACTGATTTTCTTCAAGTCATCTACTTCCACTGTAAGAGGAAGAAAAATAAGTAGTTACTGGACAAGCACAGTGCATTTTAAATTTAAGACAAGTGTAATAAAAAATGTTCCGTAAAAGCAGGAAAAAAAGACTTACATGAAATACAAAGTTCCCGAAACAATGACTCCAAGAAACTTGAATAATGCACAGATTTTTCAAACTGGGTTATCTTTTCTTTTAGCATTTTTTCAAACTCTGTGAAGTCTTCTTTGGAAGATGGACACATGGCATCAATTCCCGTGACACTGTTTGAAGTGCTGCCAACACCTGAAAAGATTTAAAGGTCACCATTACATACATTGATCACAACAAGATGAACAATATCAGGTCTCAAAAATCCCATATCTGTTGTATAAACTTTTGTTAGACATGCTGCAGTTTAAAAAACAAACAAACAAACAAACAAACAAACAAAAAAAACAGTTTACAGCATCAGGAGCACGAAAAACAAATATTTTCCTCAAATCACAGCTTTCCTAAAGCATGTGTAAAGATCTTACTTAAAGCTTCAGCTTTTAGAGTCTACTCTAAACATTTTACAGATAATAGAATGGTGCATTGTTCCTTTGGAGGTGAGGTATAGTATGTGGCATCTACAGCTGAATTACTGGGACATCTGTGTAAAACGTAAAAGCCAAAGGAGTATTTAAGCCTTTTAAGTCTTAGTTAAATGTTAACTACAAGCAACAGCGACTAATGTATTGCAAACTAAATGTATTGCATCAGTTACACAACTTGATTTTGTGGAAGACCTCATGTTCTTGATAAAAAGTTTCTACACCTGATCCGGTCTTACCAAAAGCATCTTTTGCTAGCTCCAAGTCTGCGTCTTCCTGTAATTTCTTCACTCTTAATTTTTCTGCCAGCTGTTCTTCAGGAGTGAGCTGTTCTTCCTGTAAATAAAAATGTAAGAGTTAAGATATTATTAGAGATAAACGAGCATAGAGTCAAAAGGTTTACAGATGAGAAAGTGGGACTTACTTCTTGCTGTTCCATTGCCTCCTGTTGTTTCTTCTTCATCCGGTTTTCTTTCTCTTTTATCTTTTCACTAAGTTTTTTCTTTTCAGAAACCTTTGGCTCTGCAAATTAAAATAATGACATAAGAAAATTAAAATCATTCAGTAATCAAGTATACTCCATTAGTGAAAGGCAAGCGGTACTGGGATACAAACCTGGTTTCTTCACATCTGTTTTTTTCTCTTCATCTTCTTCATCATCGTCCCAGTTGTCCTGTGAACACACAGAACATAATGTGTGTAACTGTTGCCTTTTTATTAATATGTAAGCTAGAAGATGTAAATATATAGACATAGATGTATAATGTAACCAAAAACAAACAAACGACACACATTAATATGGCTTCCCAGAGCCATGCTAAAGCCTTGAAAAGTCTTCTTTTTTTTCTGAGCAACATCTTAACACCTACAGAACTAGACAACTTTAAAAATGTAAGTCAAAGGCTGCAATCAGTCAGAATGTTTATTTTAAAATAACAAAAAATCCAAACTTTTTAAAACATAAAATTATCACTTATCGATATGCAACAGCTGCCACTTCATTTTCTGAAGATGAATAACTTTTGTTCTACCTCTAGTTCAAATTATTCTAGTCCTGATTACACTGGCGTAGATGTATATAAGCTGGATCGATCAACGTTACTGATCCAACAAGGGTAATTACTGTGTTACGGTACCAGGATAAAGAATAAAAATAGTACAGTCTACATTAAAAAACTGAAAGTACCACATGCACACAGTGAGTGCTTAATACTGTGTAATAATGCAGAACTTGTATATATTAAACAGTGATTAAGAATCAAAAAATATAACAACATTAAAGTTTAAGATTCTGTAATTCATGACAATGAGTTACGAGTTATGACATCAGTGTTAATTTATTAATTTATAGGTGATGACTCTTCAGACATCACTGGGGTTGTGATCCTGTAGATTGCTGTCTTATATTAAGATCCACCTTAAGTGTCACTACAAATAAATGTAATCCAATCCAAGAAGATACTAATTTCTAACTGAAATATCCAAGACTTTAAACTGTGAATTACTACACAATAAACATTTGACAACCGGCCTGTTGCATTTCCAGCAGGTTATGAACAACAACAACAGCAGCTCTGGAAATAAATTTAATTATCTTGAGTAAAAATTAACTTTGTGCTATTGTCTGATTTCCACAAAAATCTTAACCCTTCTTCCTAAACAATGACCATTTTGTACTACAGAGGACATAAAACCATCAGGCTCTTCAGTCTGGACGCCATATGCGACAGAAAACGGGAGAACTGAAGAGGCCTCTGCCAGCACTTTCCACAGGATCAATTATCTGAGGCTTCTGGACAGAGACCGTGCCAGTTTTCACGTAGCAGCTACCTGTATTACGGTATCAGCTGAACAGCGGCTTCCTACTGCCTGCTGTAAAGTCGGAAAGTTCCAGGCCTAGTTCTTGGCTGAGTTGAGTCATCAACCCAGTGGATGATTTCATCTGAATGGGGCTAAAGTTGGTTAGCACGCTAACGCCGCCTCATACTCAACGTGACTCAAGCTGTGGGTTTGCCAGAGTAGACATAATTATGCTAATCTCCAATAATCGTTTAATGCAACTAAATCTGTGCAATAATGGGATGGACCTGTATATTAGCAACACATGAACAAATCACTCAATACTGAGGTCACCCAACATTAAAGCCTATTTACAGACGCAACAATACACGAGAGCTAGCAGACTAGCTAGCTCAAGTGGCCCGTCCGGTGAGAGATTAGCTTCAAGCACCGCTATCAAAATTCATGACGCCAAGAGAAGTAGAAAACACTACTAGCGTCCAAAAATTTGATTAAACCTATAAGTATGAACTGGCACGCCGTTATTCAGTTTGTTAACAGTACGTTTGAATGACTGAAACTCGAATACCAGCATACTGTTAGCTGAGCTAGAGTTTCCAGAGGCTGCTTGTTGGAGCCACATGAGTTAGCATAAGCTAACAGGGGTTCGGAGGTTCGGACTGACAGGCGGCGAGAAACCACGACGAAGCGTGGCATTACATCCTGTCGCTTGCTCGGTCAGCTAACAGCTCGCAAACAACCGGTGGCAGATTTTAAAAAGCGGCTCAGACTATACCGAGTGTTCGTCACGATATTTTACCTTAACATCTTCATCTTCGTCCTCGCCTTCCCATTTGTCCAGCGCTGCCGCCTTTTTAATCGGTTCCTCCGGCTCGAAGTTGTCAGCGTCTGTAAAAACAACAACATGAGAGTCGTTAGGTCAGTCCACATCTGACACCTGGAGTTAACAATGAGAGGTGTATTAGGCCCTTAAAACAGCGAGTGCGACAAGTAAATGTTGTACAGATAGCCATCCTTCCCAACTTAGTTTCTCACCCCAGTCCGCCATGTTGGCTGTGTTGCTTGTGTTTGACAGGCTCGCTGTACAGTCAGTGCTGCAGCCCGTTGGCCACGTTCAGAAACAGCTCCCACCTTCTGGGCGGCACTCCGGCCTTATCTAACGTCCACGGAGCACTTTCAGCACAACGACCCCGATACAACTAATCTCATCACGCCTTTATTTATTTCAATTGTAAACATGAGACGCTACAAGCAAGCTGAAGCCAAGTTCCACGCATTTTTAAGTCGAGCATTGTAAAATAAATGTGTTAAAAGTACATTTTACATCATTCTTACATAAAGAGTCAAAACCTATTCTTAATCTCTTTTGGATACATTTGGATACACTACATATTATTTTAACCGAAGAAAAAATAATTAATTAATAGCCTTAATTTAACTGAATCTCATAAGGGAGTATAATAAAGTATATACATTAAAAATTGTTTTTTAATCATTCTTGTCGAGAAAGTGCAGTACCTCAGATGTATGATATTAATGGGAATTGAAATGGAAATGGTGATCAATAATTCCTCAGTGATATATTAAAATAAATAATATTTTTGAAGGATCAAGGTCGAGCTGGAAAGGATGTGCAGCGGGTTAGGGTGACTGAGGATAGAGATGGAAATGTAGTAATGAATAAAGTTTACTGAGAGAGTGGAAAGGCTACTTTGAGGAGCTCATGAATGACGAAAATGAAAGAAAGTTGAGGATGGATGGAGGGCAGTGAATGAGGAAGCAAGGAAAACTATAAATAGGATGAAGAGTGAAAAGGCAGTTGGTCCAGATGACATAACTGTGGAGGAGACATCCGGGAGAGGGGGCAGTGGACCAGATTAGAGAGTGAGAGGATCCCTGGGGGATGGAGAAGAAGTGTACTAGCACCCATTTTTAAAAATAAGAGTGATGTACGACCCCTAAACGAGGCAACCGAAAGAAGAAAAGGAATTCTTTATACGACCCTTGCAAATGTGATTAGTATCCAGTTACCCATTGCAAAAAATCTAGTTTCATACACTCTTTCTGTTTCATCATCAGTGATCATAATTTTGACTTCATTCCTTATTTGCCTGTTACTGAATATGATAGCTGTGATTTATTGATAATTTCAACTACATTCAGAAGCTATTCCAAACCTTTTTTTCCTACGGTATAAACAGAAAAAAAACCTCACAATGAAACCAGAGTTATTATTTATTTGCACACAGTGGTATCTATCAGTGTGGTAACTATTTAACCAGGAATGTGCCACCCCTTTGATACCGTTATCTCCAGCTTTATCTTTAGTAATCTGTCATCTGTAGTGTCAAATGCTTTTTGAATGGTGAACAGAGCTGTGGGTAAAACTACAACAATAACAAGCAATAAAAAGAGCCAATCAGAGGTAGATTGGTTCAGTTTATTGATCATTTAGAGTCATTTTAATCACACCACAAAGTGTGCACAACAGTACAAAACTCACAGCAACAACAGACCAAAGTTGATCAATACTAGTACAATCAGGCCCTACTAGGTATTGTTTTGTAATCAAGATAACTCAAAATAGACAGATATATAGAAAGTGTTATCACTATTACTCACATAAATCTATAGTTCCCCAAAAATAAATAACTTTGTACATTTGCAACAGATTTCTTTCGTAATAACTGCACAACAATTATATTTTAACCTTTATCATTTTTAAGTATTATTTCTAGGTATGGCATCCCTGAGAAGGATATATATGGGAAAGTAAAGTGTTTAGATAGGTTTGTACAAAAATAAATAAATAGTCTAGGATCTGTGGGTATTAGATAGATTTGCTGATTAAAACAAACAGCTCTTACTCTCTCAAACTTTGTTCTTTCACTGCTAAATGTTGATGCTAAAGTAATAGTTATACAAGATCAATTACAGTGTTGCTAAAAAGAGTATGGAAAGCTTTAAATGCTGTTTATTTCAAAGAAATACAGCATTGTGCAGACAGACAATCATCATGTAGAAGAGGGGGTCTCCTGATTCGGCTGGGGTGAACGAGGTCATGTGTCAGGGCAGAGCAGGACGGTCAGCAGCATCAGCAGTCCCGATAAGAGACACAGGGGGCTGTGGCTCAACGCCAACCCCAGTGACCTCCCTGCAGGAATTCAGCAAAAGCATTACAAATGTAGAGCTATGCAAAAATATAGTTCAGGCAGATTCATATCACGGTAGGCACTCTCTCCACACCTAGAGTATCCATGCATAGCATATCTAGCAAGGCATAATGTTCATATGTTAGATAATGTTAGAAAAGAAAGCACACTGGAAACATCTACAAGTACAATGAGAATAAAGTGCTGAAACCAGCAAGGAAACAACAGCAGCTATCGTCAGCCTTGATTTTGGGAGTCAAATTACAGTAATAATTTATACACTCACGGGTCACTTTATTAGGTGTAGCTTGCTAGTACTGGTTTGGTCCCCTTTTGCCTTCAGAACTGCCTTAATTCTTAATTCCTCACAGATTTTGGTCTATACTGACATGATAGCATCACACAGTTGCTGCAGATTTGTTAGCTGCACATCCATAACGCGACTCTCCAGCTTTACCACATCTCAGTGGTGTTCTACTGGATTGAGAGCTGGTGACCTCCTCCTGCTGGAAGCTGCCATCAGAAGATTGTACACTGTGGTCATAATGGGATGGATGTAATGAGCAACAATACTCAGTCAGACTGTGGTGTTTAAATGATCCTCACATGGTACTAAGCGGCTCAAAGTGTGTGGAAAAATGGGCAACAGGAGCAGAAAACTGAGGCTAAAATTCACACGGGGTCATCCAATGGTGTGATAGATATATTTCCGTAGCACACTTTGGGCAGGTTAGTACCAGCTAAGCACACCTACCTGAGTATTGTTGTTGATGTGTCATGTTCACCCCATTATGACCACAGTGTATCCATCTTCCGATGGCTGGTTCCAGCGGGGTAATGCACCATGTCACAAAGCTGAAATCATCTCAAACTGGTTTCTTGAGCATGACAATGAGCTCACTGCACTAAGACACCCTCCACAGACACCAGATCTCAATCCAATGAAGCACCTTTGGGATGTGGTGGAACAGGAGATTGTGCAGTCTGCAGATCTGGAGCAGCTGTATGATGCTATCATGTCAATATGGAGCAAAATCTCAGAGGAATTAAGAAATAAGGCAGTTCTGAAGGCAAAAGTGGATCCAACCTGATACTAGCAAGATGTACCTAAACTAGCATAAAACTTTGGTTAGAGTTTTGATAAGGGCGATTATATTTTCATCAGATAAAGCGATTAATGCATAAAGAAGACAAATCAAGTTTAATGGTCATCAGTGGACAGCACTGATTCAGGTTTTACCTCTGAAGTCTACAGGCTTATCGTCCCAGGGTGTCAGCACCATAGCTAGAGCTGTTTTCTGGAGGTCTGACAGAACAGAGCGCTGGTTATCAGTTACTGCAACAGCCTGCTCGTAGGAGAACATGGCAATCTTTTCCTGGGAGAATACCACCTTTTGAAAACAACAAAAAAAACACGGCGGGTGGGATTTATTTAGAGAGATAAATTAAAGACATGATAAAGATTTGTCAAGATGGACGCAAAAACAGGAATACATTTTTTTTATTGTAAGAAACAAATGTTACTAAAAATTATGTACTTTTTACACATATCTAAGTGTAGTTTAGCTCACCTTGGTATTACAATAATGGGCCCTGACCAGTGAAACTAATCTTTCTGTCAGTGACAAGAAGGTTTACTACCAGTTTAATCTCTGACATAATATACTGTGGTGTAGTATGGATTGCTGTGGGAGAGTTTGTCATTAGCAGGAAATGCTGTAAAAGTTATTACAACACATTTAAAAGTCCAAAATAATATTTCCTCCTTCACATTTTCTAAAGCCGTCCAGTTGGCCGGATTGGAGTCTTTGTTGGTTCATTTCTGGCCCCCGTGCCTTATGTTTAACACCCATGATATGGTTGGTTTAATTAAATCTTGACTCACAGCAAACTTTTCTTGTGGCATCATTGAGATAGCCAAAGGTGCAATTCCCTCAATTTGCTCTTTTACCAGCGCTGACATGGCCATGTCTGGGATACCCACTGAAAAACAAGCAAAATGTTCCAGTGAAACAGAGCAAAGGGTGCTAGAATCAATGAATCAAATGCTTTTACAGCAAAGCATAGAGGAAAACAAAATGTCTTTGATTTAAATCTCTGACCTGACCACACATTAAGGCAGATGTAGGACTATGCATAGTACATCTAAAATTCATGTGGCAAAGACAATGAATAGACAATACCTGCCAGGACTCCGATCTCAATGAACACATCGGTGCCCCAGGAACTCATGAGTCCAAAAGCGAGGCTGTGGGTTAGCAGTTCAACAAGAGCTTGCAGCTGCTCCTCTGAGCAGGACAGCCTGAGCCGACCCAGCCTGAGAACCGCCTTACTGCAGCCATCAGAGGGAGACAAAGTACAAAGTAAATTCAAGTGTCAAGCTGGGCTTGAAAAAAAATTTAAGCATTTTCCGATACTGTGCGCACCTGAGCTCTATAGGATTGAAAGACCTCATCTCTGTGGCTTTAGCGCCACACACAATGTATCCCATTGCCACCAGAGTGCTGGAGTCAAGCTGGCTCGGATTCTGCTTGGTGGAGCTTAACACGGTAGAAAACAGTGTGGCCAGCTAGGACGACAACAAGTTATAAACCAGTCTAATACAGCACAGTAATGCCACAGCTGGTATTATTCTTATCAGATGAAATAAAAACTGCCCAAAAGACAAAGCAATTTTGATGTAACATGTAAATATTTGAGCTGCAGTGACTAAAGTACTTACCTGTCTGCTATTCCAGTCACTGACTGTGCCCAGAGCGGCAATGCTTCTCCGCTCAGTCAGTCGAATGGCATTCAGCTCGTCTAATGATAGCTGTGTCGCTATTACACCGAGCTGAGAGATGACAGCCTGGGAGAAGGAGGAGACTGGGCCATATATCTTCATGTATTAGCATTAATACAGAGAGGCCCGGAGCAAAGACAGAGCAGAGACAATATGAAGACCTGAAAACTTTGGTAATCATCAAATGAAACACATGTAAGAGGTTTTTGTTGGACTGACTCAGATTAACAATCAGTCTGACCTGTTTGACTCTCCTGAGCACTTCAGTGCGTTGGTAGGATGCAAGGAACGGGTCGTGACCCATCAGCTCCAGACAGTTGGAGAAGGCAGATGAAGACATGCTAGTCAAACTGCTGGAGAGCCAAACGGAGGGGGCTGTTGTATGCAAAATCTCACAAGTAGGAACCATTGGAGTCACTGGCCAGCAAAACACACAAACACATGATCAGGAGATTATCTATGAAAATGGGTCAGCAATGTAACCATGGCTTAGTTTGAAGTTGTCAAGGTTTTTGGTTTTCTGAAAAGTATTAGCCAAAGTCTTTCTGAACAATTTAATTCAAGAAGCTCATTTTCACTGTTAGAAGATCAGTTCTGCTGCTATAAAAGTCAATTTGCAAAGAAATTCATATGCACAAATGTACTGCGCTTTCAGCTGTACCAAACGACTATAATGCAATCAATGTTTAGAAGTATAACAAGTCCCCCAAAACAATGGTTGGGTTAATAACTCAGTTTTTTGGGACCACTGTTTCAGTTCATTTTCCAGTCCTTACTTAGAGGGGATAAAACAATTTTTTTTTCATCAAGCCTGGTCACGTGATCGGATTATAAACAAAAAATAAACATTATCATTCTGATGTATTACCAATTCACTTACTACCTTATTCATACTTAATAAACAGCTTCACAAAGCTATATTAACTACCCCACTGCCTATTTTTCATTCATTCATTTTGCCCCCCCCCCCAGTATGACTGCATAACAGACTATATAGACTTTACATAGCATAAAAAGCTGAAAGAAAAGGTGGATGGTTTTTTTTTCCTAATTTCCTACTTTAATTAAAACAAGGCAAACTTTTATATATTCTATATTAATTATGTGGGAAGTGAACTTTTGAGAAAGTGTTTTTTTGTTAAATTGATTATTATTAATTATGTCTTTCAGCCCATGAAAATTAGAAATGCAAGCTCAATGAAAGAAAGATTTACGATACTGAAATGTCTAAATTCTGGAAAAATCTGCTCATTTATAACACTCAGTTCTTGGCTTGGGCTCCTTAAACACAAATTTGTGCAGCAGGGCGCAGTGTGGTATGGAAACAGCCAGCTCATCTCACTGCTGCATTGTTATTGAAGTTCAGGTTGCTTTGATAGCAGCCTTCAGCTTTGTGTGTATTTTTGGATCGGGTTTTTTTCGTCTTCCTCTTGACAATAACAGATTCTCTGTGGGGTTCAGGTCAGGTAGGCGAGCACAATAATAACAAAATCAGCAAAGCATTTGGTTTGAACAGGTAGGTGCTGAGTTCAGTTTGAAAAGGAAATTTGAATTTCCATTAAGCTTGTCAGCAGATGGAAGCATTAAGTGTCCTAAAATCTTCAGGTATCTCTGCGATGACTTTGGACACAGTGGACCAACCATCACCAACACCAGCAGATTATAGAGTATCACAGACTGGGCTTCATACACCTTGGATTCTGTGTCGCTTGCCTCTTCCTCCAGACTTCAGGACCTTGAGTTCCAAATAAAATGCAGCATTTACTCTCATGGATCCAGTTTTTCTTTCTTTAGCCTCAGTCCTCTCCTTGTGAAGCATTACATTAAAATACATTTTACAGTGGATGTCTCCTCACTGCTTGGCAACTTGACTGTTGATCATGAAACACTTTTGTACATAATTAAAATATCTTCTTTTTTTAAATTGAAGTTATTAAAGGTGTTCTTTGCAGATCTAAAAATGATTTGTAACCATTTGGACAAATCCTCGCTGGCTGTTTCACCTTTTTTCAAGAGTATATGCTAACATAAGCTACTAAACTAGCAACTAGCAACTAAACTAGTCTGCTTTCTGTAGACTGATATGAACCTCTTCCTCCCTAGAGCCCTTGTATTGGTCTATGTCATGTCTCATGACACTTGAAAGGCAGCAGAGCATGGTACATTCACTGAAGAAATTCTTAATCCCACCAAATTTGATGAAAACCATACAAGGTTATTGTGAGAAATTTGGGAAACCAAAGTAAGGCTTACATGACTGAGGATTTAGTTTAAGGAAGCCCAGGAAAAACTGCAGAACAAACTGCTGCCTTTCAAAAATGGTCTTCCTCTCAGTCTCATCTGAACACAGCATCCCGACGTCTCCACGTTCCCACCGATGGTGGCTCATGAACAGCTTCTCTATTCGCTCCACAGTCATCAATGCCTGCGGGCACACAGACACAGACACACACAGACACACACATTTGAATGGTTTACAGGAAGACAGCAACCTCATCACCTGATCTTGACACCTTTTGGAGATGTGACACCCGAGGGATTTCTTTACAGGCTCTGGCTTAACATGTCATTGGATCAAGTTCTGACACAAAGCTCCACTGTGGACTTCTGGACACTCAGTGAATGTGTTGCATTTTGAAAAAAGTAATAATAATATGGGGAGCTATTCAGGCTCGGGGTTCAAATATTAAGTATTAAATACTGAAAGAAGTGCAGCAATAAACTCACCAGGGAAATCTGCTGCAGTTGGTCTTTAGTCAGGAAGAAGAGAAAGCGGTCCACCTGACTGAGTGTTGTCTGGTCCCAGTTCTGCACTGGGCTATGGGGGAAGACAAGAACATGCTATCATTGTTCTTTATCTCAGGTTGTGTGAAAAGCCTCAATCAGAGGAAACTTCTGAAATATAATTTCAGATAAATTTCTTTTTTTCCTTTTCAAAACTCTAAAAGAAACATGCTTTCAAGACTAACTTCTCAAAACTGCTGCGTTAGACTTTGCTCAAAGCAAAACTGTACTGTGGAGTACTTTGCTGATTAATTCATGTCTCTGTGAACTAAATATTCTATGGGTAAATTCATATTCTTGAAATTCTCACCAATATGATGCAGCTGACGTGGCAATACATAATAAATACAGGGGCAAGAAAAAGTAAGTGAACAACGGTGTTTTAAAATTCATTCCTAAAATGGTCACATCTAACTTACACTTTTGAACAAATAGTCTAGTTCAGTGATTAACACAGAACTCATCGCATTCTTCCTTTTCACAATGAATATATCATTTCAACAGTAACAATGTAGCTTGGAAAAATGATGTGAACCCTCTAAACTAATGATCGCAACAAAGGTTGACATGCCAAAAAAAAAAACCCAACCAACTGTGGACTGATGATACAAAAGTTAGATTGTTTGGGAATATTAATATTATAATAGTGATCCAATTTAATACAATATTAATAATACAAATCTATATAAAAAAAAAGAGCAGTGCATATCAACATAAAAACATCATAATATAAGATGAAGTGCAGTGAAGGGAATATCGGTTCGGCCTTACAGTGAACGCAAAGATATTTTGTTTTCTTAATCCTACACCATAACTGCTACAGACGCTGTAGAAATGCCAGAAATTAATTAATTATATACCTTAAATTCAGTTTTCAGCAGTTGAGCTCAGTCACCACACAAAATATTATAATTATTTTTGTAATTAATTCAATTTAATTTATTCTTATTTATATTCAAAGTGTTTTGTATTGTAAGATCAATTCTAATGAAAATAACACAGAGAAAACTCTGACAATCAGATGACTCCCTAACAAGTGGGGCGACAGTGGGAAGGAAAAACTCCCTTTTAACAGGAAGAAACTTGCGGCAGAACCAGGCTCAGGACAGGGGAAGCCATCTGCTGCGGCTGGTTGGGATTGATAGGAAACAGTCAGGACAAAAGACAAAATGTGGATTAGCGCACATGTGTTTCTAAACTTGTGACCTAATGAAGAGCTGCCCACAGAAAGGGTTCTTACATACTGTTTCTTGTCATTATTTCTCATGTAACCTAAAGACCGATTTAACCTTTCTATGTAACATGTTATAATTTCAAATCTTTATTTTAATTTTATTTATTTATTTTCGTTACTGCTCACACAGATGCTCGGTCTTGCTGCTTTCCTGAGAATCACTTGTTGAATAAATGTTGAATAACACTGTATCTCCTTTCAGCAGACAGTTCGGTTTGTGGTAATGTTACCCAAAGGCAGCAGGCTCTTGGAGAATACGAGCCACGATTTCCATCTTGATGCTGCTGTAGCAGAGCCCATGGAGGAAATCCAGATTTTGAATGAAGAACCTTCGGTCCACCTGAATAAAAACCTCATCTACCACAAACGGTGCCATGATGCCAAGCGAACGGAACTCCTCCTCCGTGAACACGCCTGTATACATGTCCTGCAAATAAAGCACAAAAAATACATAAATAAAAAATAAGATATTTCAAGAGACATGGGAAACAAGAAAACCATACTAACTAAAAGATGGCAGAGAAAAACTATTTATTAACTCTTTGGAAAATCCTGATCATCTCAATTATAACACTTAAACTATGCTCATGGTAAAAAGAAAGTACACCCTCTGCCAGTTATAAGTCAATTATAAGGTTTTACTTATTAGGACATAATAAAAAGCTAACTAGCTTTTAACCATGTCTTAGAACCTGGGATTACACAACACATGACATATTACACCATGTCATTATTTATTTAACAAAAACCCAGAAGCACTGTATACTCTTTAATGAAACCCTTTTACTTACTTACATTCAAAATTCGACATGCTAATGGATTTAATAACTGCTGAAACCTTTTATGACAGAAGTAACGGCAAACAAACACTTCTGATACCTGCAGATCAGACTTTAAAAGGTGTCATACACTCTCTTGAGATCCTTCAACAGTATCTGTACGGGGGTGAGGTGTGGACTCCAAACTAATCTGGTCTACTGAACTTGGTCTCACAGACGTCCACACTCAAATGAATCTATAAGAAACATTGATGCTTTTTTTTGATGTGTGTTATCTTAGCAAGGTGCTCATTTCTGTGGTGAGTACTGTGCAGTTGTTATGTTCCTAACTGATGATGGATGAATATTTAAACTTCCATCTTACTTTTCCGCTCTTTGTAAATTGACAGTTGCTAATTTTAAGGGTGTTTTTGGTCTTAGCTATAACTTGGAAGAAGCTCAGATTATATTTTAAGACAAACACAAGAATAAATCCAGATAACTGCTACCATTTTTACCTTCTTTTGGTAGCTTCTTTTCCATTGAACCTCAGAAAAGGGACATTAGGAAATCAGGCTCTACTTACCAACCTCTGCACCATTTTATCCACCAGCAGCAGCTGCTTTGTTCGGGACAGCAGGAGAAAGTGATGCGGTCCTGCTTTAATCATCCTCCTGAGACTGTTCATCATATCTGTGGAAAACCTTTTTATGGCACTCACCCTGCAAGACCAAAACCACCCAGACTTTTGTTTCAGGGCAAAGAGTACACAAGGGTTTGTCTCCTGCATTACACACATACTCATTTTTCACTAAAGGCATGCAATCCTTATGGAGTAACTATAATGCCAGCTTTGGACTTACGGCATCGAAAGCGCAATTTCAACTCCAAGATCTTCAAGCAGTTCAAAGAAGAACTCAAAGTGATAGAGCACCTCGATTATACAGTTTTTCTGTCCAGAACAACAGACACATAATAGAAGTCATACATTAATGATCCTTGAATTAACATAAATATCTTAAATGTCAGGAATTAATTGAAGTGTAATTACCAGTGAGGTGTGCAGAAGACCAGGCTGCTGCCTGAGCAAGGCCAGGATGCTTCTCACTGAAGAAAGTGACGGATTTGCCTGAAAACGATCTCTTAAGACAGCACAGCTCACACCCTGCCCCAGCGTTCCCAGATTCCTAGAGTAGATGCGCAATAGTTAATTTATAAAGCTGCAAAATTGCTGGAAAATAAGAGCATGAACCATCAAAGGGGTTCATATATTTTGAAAATTGCTATGATTGTATATTCATCTGTCACTCAGATTAACTGTACTTACAAGAAACGTTGTTTGATCATATTTGGGTTAGTATCAAGAACCTCTCTGAAAATTCCTTTAGCCTGGGGAAGAAAGTGGAAAAGTGTTGGCGGAGTAGTGGTAACGTGCAGGTTTGCATGATCGGTTGCATTCAGAGGCTGATCCATTCACAGTGTCGCTGATGATGCCATGTTTGCGTTTGCTTCTTCACTTAATAATTTAGCAGCTAATCAAGATAGCGTCATGCACACCTTCTCACAACAGAGAGGAAGCATATCCAATAAGAGGAAGCACGAAGAGATCAAAACACAACAGAAAACTCTCTGGTTCACTGTGAGAAGCTTTTACATATTCATATACCAGAAGTGTAGGTACAGTGCATAAAGATGAATACTTCCTTCGCTTTCCTTCCTTTTTCCTTTCCCCTTTTTGAATTCCTAATAATGTTTCACTCATAAGCTTTCTTTGATATTTATTCAAGCCGAGCTGTTTACCACTCTGCGGTAATGCAAAGCAGGCGCTAATGTCACAGATGTGCGCTGTTGTGATACCTGCTGCGTGTTCCAGGGTTTTGTAGATGTATTGGAGAGGCTGTTCACAAGTAGACGTTTCCTTGGAAGAACACTGATTAGGGGTGTGCAGCCGAGCAAAGGAGCTACATCGTTCAACCAGATGACCACCTCTGGGAAGCCCTGATTTAAACACAGTAAAGATAACACAAAGCATTGCAGCAGGTGCTTGACACAGATACATTCTTCTTCTTTCAGCTGCTCTCTTTAGGAGGTGCCAATGCCTCCATCTAATCCTGTCCCTAGCATTCTCCTCTGTCACACCAGAGTTCTCCACGTCCTCCTGCACTACCATGAATCTTCTCTGTGTTCTTCCCCTTTTCCTCCTGCCTGAGATCTTTTGGCCAGTATATCCGCTTTCCCTCCTCTGCACCTGTCTGAACCATCTCAGCCTTGCCTCTCTAACTTTTAGTCCAACATGCTCAACCTGAGCTGTCCCTCTCATGTACTTATTTCTAATCTTGTCCATTCTGGTCACTACCAATGAAGATCTAAGCATCTTCAACTCCGCCATCACCCTCCTGTGTTTTTATTTATTAGTACAGCTATATCCAAACCGTACATCAGCAGTTCTCACTGCCATCTTGTAAACCTTCCCTTTCATGCTTGCTGCTTCCTTCTGTCACAAATAACCCCTCAATACTTATCTCCACCAGCTCCACCCTGGCTGCACTCTCTTCTTCACCTTGCTTGTGCACCGTCCAGGTATTTAAACTCATCTACCTTCACCTTCATGCAGCTTTGCTTTTACACATGTATTCTGTCTTGCTTCTACTAACTTTCATTCCTCTTTTCTCCAGTGGGTACCCCCACCTCTCCAGACTCTCTTCCTCCTGCTCCCTACTCTCACGATAGATCACAATGTAATCCGCAAACATCACAGTTTCCAGACCTCATCTGTCAAGTTGTCCATCACCCTCATGTAAACCCACATTTTGAACCCCTCGATTTGAGCCCAAAGATCCCTGTTTGAACTTAAGGAGGAGACAGAAAAGAGTAAACCTTTAATTTTCAAAGTCAATTACATGGCTATAATAAAAGCAAAATTACAAATACAATGTATTTCTTCAAATTAAACTTTGACTTTTACTGTGTGTGTGTGTGTGTGTGTGTGTGTGTTTTACCCAGAGTTTGGTGGCTATAGCATTGGCTTGTGGAGGGAGGAGGAGGCCTTTTCTGTCAAGCAGACAGAGACATTGTGTGTGTTGGGAAATAGCAACAAGGGTTGAGAGCAGTTTATCAGATGTAAGCGTCAGCAGTGTTTCTGTCTTCACTCCTACAATGAGAGAGCCAAGCTCCCCCAGCCGGTCTGGGATAAACTGGGCAGCAGGGAGGGAGATGATGACGATGTGAGTGTCAGGCCCCAAAATACAGAGACAATAACTGAACTCACTTCAAACTGTGATGAGTTTACAAAATAACTTACTCCATTGACTGAAGACAGCTTGTCTACTATTACAGCTGCCTGAAACATTAAAAACAAAAAAAGTAATCATTCAAACACCTCATCAACATGTTGGTTAAATTCACCGTTTCCTAAAATATGAAAGTCTTGTGGGATTTAGAAAAACTTGTTCACACAACTGTTTCGGTCAAAATGGCCCAAACAATGTGTAACTTTGAAGATGTTACTTCTCTGCAAGACTCCTTAAAGACATATGAAACCAACAGCTGTGAGGCTGAGGAAAAAGCAAAAGGCCTCAGTTCAGATGAGAGCAGAGGATGAAGTAAAGCTCAGGTCTTTTCTTCATGAGGCCTGTCACCAGTGCTGGAGACAGCCTGCCAGGCTGTCATCTGTTCCCAAGATATAAAACTCCCACCAGCTGCTATGAAATCCAACCATCTACTGCAAACACATGATTGTACACTTGACCAAACCCCCCACTCACTGAAACTAGGCCTTGGAAAAAAAAAGAGTCAGTTGGCTAGTAAGAAAGAAAATTGCACCAATTACAGATGATGACTGTGGTTACCAGCTTCCAGTATAGATTTCAGGTTTAATTCACTCCTCTACCTGTGCAGGACTGAATGGAATAGAGTTCAGGGTGGGGAGGACAGAAAGCAGCTGATTTGTAGAGAGACCCTGCAGGAAAGTCACGCCCAGCGAGGGCAGGAGGAGCGCGATCTCTGCCAGGCGCTCAGCAGGGACTGCAGACGGCACCTGCAGCTCGGTGGTGTTCAGTAAAATATTGAAAACCTGCCAACAAAGTTAAGACAAACAAAAAGAGCAATTATTACATGAAAGCATACATTTAAAAAAACAGTGACGGAAGTGCACATGAGTTCTGTTCCTACCAGGTCGCTTGGCAAACGGAGCCCTTTGCGTGTGCAGTTCATAATACTCTCCCGGATCACCCTGAAGGCCTCGGTGCCTTTATAAACATAGAGATCTGCTGGGTCTGCCAGGCATGTGATACTACCCAGCCTGAAATTACAAAGCAATATTTTAACAACACACACACAGGAAACACCTGCCAAAATGTTACATGTATTTATTTTCAAGCCAGAAAGAAAGATCTTAGTTTTTTAATTGGTTTGATTGTTTATTTTAAAGGTTTCTGTGGTATTTTTAAAGGTTTCTATAACAACAAGAAACCAAGGCATTTCTAACTCATCAGTACACATGCTGTCAGATACTTTAAACAACTTTACAACAGACCTTGAAATTTTAATATTATGTGTAAATGATGCTTTATTCAAATAAAGCAAATCTAGTTATGAGGATTGGAAGTCAAGCAAATAGTTTGTATGTATGGCAAACTATTAAGAAATATTAATAAAATAAAAGGTTCAAAATGCACCTAAAAAAGATCATCCAGCAAAATTACATCAAAACTAATTATTGTTGTCCCAGAACATCTTCAGCGATTTCACTTGGATGAGATAAAGAAATGTTTCCCCTGCTGAAAATGCTGCATACAGCTGAAACTTTTGGGGGATTTATTTCCTTTCCTGGATTATTAAGCATGCATTAACAGACTGTGTTCTGTCAGGTTTTATCTATGATTAAAAAAAATAAAAACATGGAAAGAAAATGTTGGAAATGCCTTCCTATTGTCATTCCCAACCTGGAAAAGTCCTGAGCTGTCAGGTTCCTGTAGGTGCTGATGAGCTTTTGTGCTACGAATTCCTGCTTTAGTGGAGTGAGGGTGTTTCTCTGCAACACATCCAGCCCATCAAGCAGCTGCCGATGAAAGCATTACAAAAGTGACATATCACAATTATGTATTAAAAATGGGCCAATACATTTTGCAATATAGTGACAAGGAAAGAAAAATACAGAACAGTGTAAAATTTGAGGATAAAAAGACTGCATGCAGTGCACTTTAAACAAGGATTAGCTGAAAGACAAACATGTATGTTTCCCCTTTGCCCATTGCCTTTTTAAATTCAGACTAAATGGAAGGAAATATTTGTATATATGTTGTATTAATTAGCGGTGCAAACCATCCAAGGTAAATTATAGTAAAACCTTTGGAAAGGTATGTTTCTTTACTTCCTTGCCTCTATAGTATAACATATTTGTGCACCTCTAATGCTAACAAGTTAACAAACTCAAAGCTTTTAAGAAACTCACACAAAACAAACGTTTTTTCTCATTTTGTTTTGCAAAGTTTGAAACGATTCCTTTAAAACCTTTTATTTATTCTTACTTTAGTATTGAAATATCAGTAGCCATCCTCATTCCTAATTCATGTTTTCCCAATATTACTTATTGAACACTGGCCCCTAGAATAAAACCCAGAGTAGTGACAGAGACAGATGAGTCTGTGCTTTCTTTTGACCAGCGTGTGACAAGTGGCTGTGTTCTGCCCTGGGACTGATCCAACTCGCTGCTTGCTTCTCAAGTTTCCCTGCCAGGTGTCAGAGCTCAGAGGGCCGTTACCTGAGCAGCTGAGAGGTGTTGGAAGTTCTGGAAGGGCAGGTAGGCGATCAGGTTTCCTGTGTCCCTGATGAGCGACTGTTGACCTCTGGTGATGTTGGAGGGGGACAATGCTTTGCTGTACCACAATCCAAAGGCCTGCTGCTGGTCCGGGGTCATGCTCTTTAAGATTTCATTAATTTTGTCCCGACTGGAGCAAAAACATTAAAATAATAAGGTTTGTTTGAACTTTCTGCCGAAGATTTAAAAAATAATAATAATAAACTTACTTATATGTGACCTTCTTTGAATTACTGCATATAGTATAGTACAGCCTGGCATCATTAAATTTAGCTTGACTTAGAAAAAAGATATTAAAATTCTTACAAAGGTACAAAAAGGCCTGAACAGGCCTAAAGCTCATTAACAGACACTTCAAATCTCCTAAGTTTAAGTCATATAAAAATCAAAGTATAATAGCAGCCTAATGATTAAATTCATTCCAACACCATTTCCCCTTTTTTTCCAGTCTCATTATTATATATTAGGTTAAATATCCTACAGGTGCATATTTAAGATGCAGATTTCTTACAGCAAGAAAATGATTTTCCAACAAAGAAAACAAGTGTTATCTGGATTAAGATCTACTCTGTGAACCAGCTTGCATTACATTATTTACAATGTATAATGGATGCTCTGGACTCTCCATGGCAATGCATCATTTCGCTTCTGACTTAATTCAGATCCCAGAGGCATGTTCACAGGGAAGAAAAATATATTGAAATGTATCTCAGTGAATGTTCAGCAATGAGCAAAGTAAAATGATACAAAGCATGACCAATCTCTTTGAGTAAAAGCACCTCATCCTAACCTGAAAATAAGAATGGATGGTTTTAAATTTCACACCTATTATGCTATTTTTCTTTTCCAATCATTGACTCATGAGCCACTTTAATAGCCTCACATGTTCAGCTGCTTCTTAATGTAAATGAACAGCTCAGAACGCTTAGCCATGTAAGCCTGGTCAGAATGACCAGCTGCAGTTCAAAGCCAGCGAAGGAGTCCCTCTAATGTCGCCTACAAACAGGAAACTGAGGCCACAAGTTACATGGGTTCTCCAAAATTAGACAATAGAAGATAGGATAAGTCTTAAGTTCTGCTAAGATGGTAAGGTCATCATGGTGGTGGTGGTGTAATGGTGTGAGGAACCTTTTCTCAGCACACTTTGGCCCCAATCCAGTAAAACGCCTTTCAGACGTGGTAAAACAGGAGATTCACATCACGGATGTGCAGCCAAATGTAATCTGCAGGAACTATGTGATTTTATCACATTAATCAGGACTAAAATCTCTGCGGGAGGTTTTCAGCACATTGTTGAATCTATGGCACAAAGAATTAAGGTCGTTCTAAAGGAGGTCCAATCAAGACCTGCAAATTTGTACCTGATAAAGTGGCCATGTGTGGACATACTATTGTAAGGGTTCAACATAGCCAAAGTTAGAGTCAAAATTCATAGTGTTGGTTTAAAATTATGTCCAGTAAAACATGCCCTACTTCCAAGATATTCACAAGAACAAAATGTAAATGTTAGCCTTTCAGGAACCAGAGACAACGTTTTAATCCCTCACATGTGGTAAGTTACGAAAATAATAATGTTTAGATGCATAATATGAGTAGTGGGCTCATTAGTAAAGAAACTCCATCACTTACACATTGATGTTGTTCTGCGAGGAAGGCAAAGCTTGGATGTCAGCTGGGCTGGCTTTAGTCAGCATTGGAGCCAGCTCAGGGAAAAGTGTAACATCTTTTACCAGGTGGGTCTGCAGTATCTCTGACACCATGGTGGACAGGTACTCATTGGGCAACTAGCAAACAGAAGAAAACAATGTGAGACAGAAAACTGTATGTCAAAGAGATACAACAGATAAACTGACAACTAAGACTTCTGGGAAGGGAAATTAAAAGGCGGATGTGGTGTTGGTCTTATTCACCTGCAGTGTGTCTTTGACACTGGCGTAGTACTGAAGGATGAGTCTGATGGTGTGATTGTGAGCTTCTTTGAGCACTGGCCTCAGGCTGCTCAGCGATAAATTGAAGTACGCCTGCACATGTGGAAAGAATGTGAACAATAAACACATGCTGGATATTTTGCCAATACGCATTAGTATTATTATACAACATATCTTACCTTAATGAGAAGCATTTCGTCAGTGTTCTGCAGGTTTCTTCCCGTCTGCAGCAGGCTGCTTAGCACCGTCTACAGAAGGGAAATATGCAGCTATAATGGCACTTATAGAAGGAGCATCAGACACATATAATACAATTGTCCCCTTTGACACGTTATTGTAAGTGTCAAATCAGTTGTGAGTCAGGAGAGATTAACACCCAGAGGAAGAGACTCATCATCTGGATATCAGTGACAGAAGTGTAACTGGACACCAGCTGTAGGCCGGCTGTACACCGAAGGTCAAATGACGCTAATGGTAAGTGATATGATGAATAATTAGATGAATGATAAAGCCAATGAACGGAACTACACAGAAACAGATTGAGTCTTTCTGAATAAAAGATGAGGTGAATCTCTACTGACACTACGCTCTGATTAATCTACAGAGTAAATTTCCGAGAAAAGTCCTAAAATATACTCGACCAGCTCTCACTGACTAACAGACTCTCGCTGAGCCTCAAAGCAAAACAGAGCACAGCAAATTATCTCAAACCACCAAAAAAAACTACATAGACTATAGATCAATGTAATGATGACAGTTCAATAATATGATAATAGAAATAGCTGCAGAAATCAACATAGTACATATGCGTTAGTACTGGGCAATACTTAGCCACACCTCATTTTTTATGAGGTTTTTTTATAGGGATTTTTTTCTATCGAGGTATGTTTTTACATGTTTTATGTGTTTGGGATCATTGTTATGGCAGAAAATTCCAGAATAGTCCTTGCCAATCAGATACTTTCCAGATGGTAATAATAATAATGGATTGCATTTATATAGCGCTTTTCGAGACCCTCAAAGCGCTTTACATTACAATTCCACTATTCATTCACTCTCACATTCACACACTGGTGGAGGCAAACTACAGTTGTAGCCACAGCTGCCCTGGGGCAGACTGACAGGAGCGAGGCTGCCATATCACGCCATTGGCCCCTCTGGCCATCACCAGTAGGCGGTAGGTGAAGTGTCTTGCCCAAGGACACAACGACCAAGACAGACAGAGCTGGGGATCAAACCGGCAACCTTCCGGTTACAAGATGAGCTTCCCAAACCCCTGAACCTCGATCGCCTGGTGTTGCATGGTGGATCAAAATCTGAAGATCTCAAATACCACTGATCGAAATGGACTTCCAAACTATGACAGAGCCTCCACTGAAAAAAAGCCAACAAGAACCTGACACAAGACCTGAAGGGCCAGATGCATCTCTTAGGAAGTTTGTCAGGTTTTTGCTGGATTTTTTCACATTTCTTAAGATTGTGATTTTTCACATATCACAACCTGTAGATAGTTTTTAGGCCTGCCACTTCTTTTTCTGTCCTCCACTTTTTCACTTTAGTTGTTTTAGGGACACACAGATATGCCAAGTTTCTGGCTAATTCCCCTTTAAGAATCACCTTGTTGGTGGAAAAATAAAATTTTATACCTGTATTGTACTAAAAAAAATGTGAGCAGATCAATTTTTGTATCAGGCTGTTAGTAACAAAGTGCCTAAAACGCTATTTAACATTGATGCTAAGTTATGTGTAGACACAAGGCAGGTTCAGTCCTTGGGTTGGGCACCTTTTAAATTCTTGAATGAGCAAAGGTGGGTGAAATGAGCATGTTTCCAGTACACACAAAGGCGACAAAATTTTAAGTGTATTTTTAAAGGTGACCTTATTTGACCTCAAAGAAGACGTCAAAGGTCCAAAGGCCTACATGTTTTCAGTACAACACTGGTGGAGGTAATACACAGTACTTTAGTCATGTCTCTGCCTTTACCAGCTCCACAAACACAGAAAAACTGTATATATCACCAACTGTAATACATTAACATGAACAAAATGCAAAGAACCTTTCTTGAGCATTTCTAAACCTTTGGTCTGTCTACTTGTTCCACTACTGAGTATCTTCTACTACACTACTGATAATCCACACGAGTGCATGAAAGAACCACTTACCCCAAAACACTGTAGTAAGACTCTCTTGTTGTCAGAGTTGTCCTCCAGCTTGAAATAGTTGACCACAGATTTTAGCACACTTGGACGTATTGTCTCGGTGACATGCCACTGGGTGAGCTGAACCTCCTCCAGGGATAACAGGAGAACCACAGTGGTGCTGACTGCCTGCTCCAATGCTCTAGCCACAGGTGGAGTCAGCAGATCCACCATCCTGGACCGCACACTGTCCACCCAACAGCGCACTACTGTCTGCAGGACCATATTCTGAGTGGCACACGGCTGACAGGCTGAAGCGAAGATGGTAGAGCAGCTCCAGTTGAACTCCTTCACCAGATTTCTTGCTAGGCAAAAATTAGGGTCCGTAGTGGTGCTAGTGTTGTTGTTGCTATTGTTGCTGGTGGTGGTGGCAGTGGTATAGCTGGTGTAGGTGGTACACATCTTGTTCACCCACTGGCTCCACGGCTCACGGGACAGAAACAGGAGAAGACCGTCATTAGGGCAAATGGATAAGAAAAAATTGGTCTGATCATTCTCCCAGCATAGAGCCAGGAGTGCAGCATCTGGTGGAGATGTGATCCAGCTGGAGTATTGACACTGTTTAGTCACGCCTCCTCCTTCCACACTTTTATTAGAAGATGGCCCTGGGTCTTTTGAGTAGTTGGCACAGTGCTCTATTAGCCAGGTGTTGTCCTGATTGGCCAGCAGGTTTTGTAGGACTGTATTATTGGCACAGACTTTGGAGGTAAAGTTAAGTGGGTCCATCTCAGCACAGAGAGCCACCTCAGTCATGTCCACTATGATGGGACGGGTCCAGTCAGAGTACTTGCACGCCTACGGTACCATTTATGGTGAACACAACATCAGAATAAAAACAGTTAGAAAATGGCTTTACTGGTGTATATGCAATTAATGCTGTCATCTTTAGTTTATTTTTTTTCTGTAAAGATACAAAATGCACGAGTGGATAAGAATATGTAGGTTCAGATTTCAGAACAGAAATGTTCAGACTTTGGGATATAATGGGATGATTTTGTTTATAAGAGACTCGTGCAGACTTATTTTACTACATAAGAGTAAAATAACAGTTCTTTCTTTTTTTGTGCTTGTCAATTAGATTTTATATGTTCATTCTTGCCAGGTAAAACACCCACCTGAGGTGGTACGGTTATTTCCTCCATGTCTCTGCAGACTGATGTAAGCCATTTGTTCAGAGGATTTTGCAGCAGCTTTTCCAACACAGACTGCTTGCAGCAGACATTCTTCTGAAAAGCAATCTGATCGTTCTGCCAACAAAGTCCGACCACCGAATCGTCCACCTGTTGTTCTCCCCACGTATTGTAGTTACACCACATTGCAATGTTGAAGGCCTGTGTAGGCTCGGGGGGTGGAAAGCTAAGAGAGGTGCGGCAGTGTTCCTCAAGCCAGGTATTTTGTGAATTAAGAAGGAGGTTATTCAGAAACGTTGCATTAGAGCAAACCTTTTTAGTGAAACCGCTCTGGTCGAGGCGGATGCACATTGCCAAAAGATCCTTGGTAATTTCCATCTCTTGCCACTCAGAGTAGTGACAAAAATCTAACTGCATATCCAAGCCAGGGATTGGCAGTGGAGGAGGTACGTTTGTGCAGTTAGGCATGAACTGAAGATTTTCAGGGTTAGACATTATAAACATAAAGAAGCCAGTGTTCTCACAGATGAGTTCGGTCAGTCTGACACTGTCGAGGCTCATGCAGAACACCAGCAGGGAGGTATCCACCATGTTTGTGAATTTGTTAAGCCACTGGTCATACTGGCAGAACTCACTGACCATGTAACTGTGGTCTGCAGAGGAGTTAGCACAGTATCCATACAACCAGCTGTTCATCTTGTCAGAGAGCAGCTTCCGCATCAACACAGCATTGCTACAGACCTGCTTCACAAACTCCACATGTTCATTGTCACTGCACAGTGACACAAGGACAGGGTCCACATCATTTTGCAACCAGTCGTTGTAGTTGCATGCAAGTTGTTTGAGGTTGGAGGCTTCCCTGGCAACTCGACGAGGTTTAGGGAGAGGGGTGGCGGCAGGGGCCGGCCCTGCATTGTCAAAACTGCAGTCAGATGACCTGCTGACAAGTGGAGAAGCCAGTGTTTGAATAACATAACACATGTTGCTCCACACATTCTTAATTTGGTTGGAGCTGAGGGAGCTTAGAGCCTCGCAAAATGTGATCACAGGCGTGGAAGACTCTACTCCTGAACTCGAGAGGATGTCAGCACACATTGTGTCGTTGATGGTGGCCAGATTGTAGCTATCACACAGGGTGTCATAATAATTCATAGTGCTATTTTCTGCATATGAAATGCTGCGTTGGGAGGGAGCACTGGGAGGTGTCTGGCATTCGGGTCCTGGATGCATGAATGCTGACTGATCTTGAGGGAGGAAGATGTCCAGGAGGATATCGATCAGTGATGTACTCAAAGACCAGCTCACATTGTTCTTAAGTCCCCTGAACAAAACAGGAATTTAATAATTATTGTACATTTTATACATCAAATATAATACAATGTAAGAGATCATTGGTGTTATTCATTCCACCTGTTAGTGGTCATAATGTTGTGCCTGACTGGTATAAGTCATGGTAAAAAGATCTAGTGGCGCTTTACAAGTTTAGTGTCTACATCCATCTTGTGGGGAATTTTAACTGAGGCATAAAACACTTACATAACGTGTCCAGCCGGCACTTTCAAAGGATTATTATATGACTCACAGCAGTAATTCTTCCTGCTTTATCAGCAACCTTGTTTTGTAAAGAAGGAAAAGCATTGCCCTGTGGTGCTGATGTAGTTAAAAAGCTCCACAGGGCAGCTTAAAGATGAAGTTTATGCAAATTTTACTAATGACTCACCACATAATGAGCTGCTTGAGGTCTCCTGGAGAACACACAGGAAATCTAATTAGCATAAAACTGTAGAAGAATTCATAATAATAATATCTGGAATACAAAAAAATTACATAATATAACAATACAAGTATTTTTTTTAATGCTTTACCTTGTCGACAGGTCTCCTTTTCATCTAAAACTGGGACTTTTGTTCCAAACTGTAAAGCTATTCTGGTGTAGTCCATTGGTACTTGGATCAATAATGCCACAAACTTTAAGGTGTATGTTACTGTTGCATCTATGAGTCCACCTAACACATTTATTAAGTTTTTAGAGAGAGAAAGACTCGACAATATGTTTATAAATGTCTCCTGGAAACCACTGAACGCAGCTGAATCCCCCATCCTGAGGTAGGTCCTGAAGAAGCTGCCTGACTCTTCATCGGTGGTCAGCGAAGAGCATGTCTGCAACCTCAGAGATGTCAAAAAAGTCAGCAGTGGTTTCGCTAACTCCAGAGACACGGTCTTTGTCAGCTCTGCCTCCAGCCCACAGTCATCTCTCCCGGACAGAATGCAAATTGTTATTTTGGGAAGGTCATCTAAGAAGTTTTCTCTCAGCAGTGGCTGAAAAATATTGTACAAGTTCACCAGGGCACCATAATATGTGTTTAAGTCAAAACCTGCTCCTGTGGTAGAGGAGCTGAAGCTGCGTGTATCTCCATTAGATAGAGAGTGGATTTGAGCAATAACTTTTTGGATATCTTCTTCTAACTTGGTTCCCTCAACAGGAGTCTGGTTTGTGGTTCTTTGCATTAATTTGGGTTGCAAACCCGCTTGCTTGACATCACATATGATTCCTGTTGATGCTAAACAGAGAGAAGAAAAGAAAGAAAGAAAAAAGAAAGAGGGTCATTGTGTTATTTTATTTTTGTGTTATTTTTATATATTCAGCAAGCTCTTACTCTAATTGATGTCTGAAGCCTCTTTTAGTAAGTAAGTAAATTTTATTTGTTAAGCGCTTTTCATAGACAGGCAGTCACAAAGCGCTGTACACAAGGCTACAATAAACAGAATGTTAGGTACAAAAATAGACAATATAGACAATTTAAAATAAAAAACAACAAAAAAACAGTTTTACAGTTACAACTGTCGGCAAACGTTCACTGGCTTGAATGTCATGGTACTTTGGGGGCTTTAAATAATTTATTTGAACTGTTTTTTTCAGGATGGAATGATTGTACAGCAAACCTCTTTAGTGACTTGAAAAAACAAGAGTTCGGTGCACAAGCTTGAAGTTATTTGGAATTTTCTCAAAGTCACACAGGGTCAAAATTACACAATGCATACATATATAGGCTCAAATGTATACATACAGCCCCACTACTATTTGGTTGAATTTTCTTTAAGAAATATCACCTTGACCAGATGTTTTTGGCGGCCATGAATAAGCTTGTGGCATAATTCCAGCTGTATACTCCTCCAAACATACCTCTCGTCACTGTGGCCAAACAGCTCAGTATTTGTCATAGACATTAGGCAGTTTCCAGTTCCTGGCTGGCTTGAGCTGTGGTGGTTCCTGAACATCCTAACAAATTTTTTCTCATCTGAATGTGACAGTTTGGGTCTTCTTTCAGACTTTTGCAAAGTGGAGACACATCTTAAAAACTTGTATTTATGTACAGTTATTTCAACTGATGATCGTGGAATCTGCAGTTGTTTAGAAATGTCTCCTTAGATTTTCACTGAGCTCCTTGGACTTTCCTACTGTTCTGATTATTGGCCAGCCCAGTGAGTGCTGTCAAACAAATCCTTTTTATGTTGCCAAAGAAAAACTACCACTTCTATTCAATCATGATCAGTAATGAGATGTTAATACACCCTGGTCTTGTCAAGTTAAAAGACCCCATAGAGCCTTCAGCATCACGTATTAAAAGAAGTGAGTGTATGTATCTGAACCTGTATGTATCCTTTTGACCTTGTGTGGAAAAGAGAAAAAACAAAATAAATCCAAACTTGTGAACGAATAATAGGTTTTTTGTTGTTGTTGCTTTTTAAAGATGTATGCTGTACAATTATTCCAGTCTGGAAAAAGAACCACTCAACAAAATCATTAAAAGCTCAGAAGAACCATGACCTGCGGATAAAAACCTCTGACCAAAACTGTATCACAAAGGGAAAAATATCATAGAAAATGATTCTGTTGCTTCGTAGGAAAGAAATACTGATTTCTGTTATGATTGAGGAACAACAATCAAGTTTACTATTCATGCGATACATGACACGTATAGTGGAAAAATCAAGACTTTCTATCATTGAAGTTAATAATGCTAAATTAACTGATTATTTTTAATTCAATTTGTGACTTATTTATCACGTAATACTACATTAGAGGAACAACTTACTTTATTTTTTAAAATTAAGACTGCCTAAAAGCTTTTTAAAAACGGTATTTTGCACTCACCAAATAAGATGCACACAATGCAAGCAGCTAGTGCTGACCACATTGTAAATGTCCTGAAATGTAAGCAGGAAACCCCGTCAGAAAAGTTTCTGTTAAATCCTTTTTGTTGATGAAGAGAAAATAATTAGCTTTGCTGAGAGAACAGGCCAGAGAACAGTTTTCATAACTGCTAACACTATAATGTCTGTCTCTGCTGAAAACTTATTAAACCTCCTTAGGATTTGATCTTTGATCCTTCTTCCATGCCGCTGTGCTCAAAGAAGCTGCAGACTCTTCACTTCAGTGTCAGCCTGCAACTCTACACCTGGTCTGAAAGCAGCGTAATTAAGGACACTGGTAAAGGGGAAAAAGTAGGTGTGAAATGAGGGCTGTGAAAAGCAGAAGGGATTTAAGCAATGGGCACAGCCAAAATGTTGCATTATTAATCGAGTGTGTTGATTAAGTCCTCCATTTGAAACCGGACTCCTGTCAGGAAGAGACAGAAGACACCAAACTGACTGCTGGAAGATTTATATGACATCTGCTACCTACAACTCCCATACCCAACCTGATCCAGACTCTAAAAAGAGTCAAATTAGAGCATCTTTGAATCTAGAATACCATAAAATGGTAACAATTCTTTCAAACATACTACTTCCGAAAATATATGCAAGTTAAGATGGGTATGTCTTAAATGAGTACGTCTAACTTGCTAAAATTGGTCTTTTGTTCCTTGTGTCACCTCTTGATGACTGCAGCTCCATTTGGTATGTTGAGGAGAAAGTGCTTACAAAAACACGCATAGTGAAACAAAGAGCAGAGGAGAGAAACCTACATAAATCCTAGACAAGTGAGAAGTTCTCACATAAAAAATGAAATAAAACCAGTGCAAATACAGCAAATGATAGGAATTAAATATTTTCCCCACATCTTTCACTTCTTGGAAATGACTTGGTCATCTTGTACAGGTGATTATAATAAGAGCAATAAAGGAAGCTGCAGTTTTTATGAAAAAGTGTTCACCCACTTCCTAAATTCTTAGCAGTTTTGTCATACTTCAATGTTTCACATCATAAAACAAACATGAGAGTAAATACAAAATGTACTTTTGAATTTTATATTAACTCAGGCTAGCTTTGTCCATTTTTTTTTTTTTTTGAAGATCTGAAACATGACAAATGTGAAAGATGAATTTTTCACAGGACTGTAAATGTTAATGAACTGTAGGTTATAAATAGCCTCGTATCATTCAAAGGTAAGTTTTAGGAAATTGAACATGGATTTTAAAAAAACAAACAAAAAAAAAAAACACGTGTGATTTGAATTAAGTGCAGGCTTTGAGCTTTAACCTCCTGAGACCCAGGAAAAAAAAAGTATTTTGATTTTGATTTTTTTCATATAAACCAAGTGTTGGGTTGTTAAAAAACACATTGCAAAAAAATTTTTGTTTTTAACTAATATTATTTAAATTTTACAACATGTGCACTACAGTGCACAAGGGGAGTTCATTGATCACGAATGTGAAACTAACAAAATTCAATCCTTTTCTTGATTTCTAGAGAGAACTCTACATCACTGATATTATTCAGGTCTTGTTCACATGTTTGTCCCTTGTTTATCAGTTCCTTAGCCAAGAGGCACATGAACTCCAGGTACTGGGAGTTCTTTTGAGGTCGTTGCATGTCCTCGCTATTTTGATGGTACTGAAGCCAGGAGTTGGTGATGGCCAAATCAATGAAATAAAGCGTGGTGCGAACAGTTCACTTTTTGGTCCGACTAGATATTCTGTAAAAGCTGAGCATGCAATCTGATAGGTCAACCCCTCCCATGTCGATATTATATTCTACAACCACTGCAGGTCTTGGGACTTGTGAATTGGGACAGCCAGTGAATGGAATGATCTGTTCATCATAAAGACCTTTGTTGGCCTGGGCAGACTGAGGCAACCTTGAAGGACTCTCTTTAGAAGTGGTCCGACTTTCCCCAGGAAATTCTTTTTAAAAAAAAAATTTCTGGCAGATCATCGACTACTTTCAGCAAAGACCTGATCTTGTAGAAATGACCACATGTCATCGAATCAGCTGTAACTGCGACTCTTGTTTTGGCAGCCCAGTACATTCTAATTTTCGGATATCCAAGGCATGCAATGTACACTGAGATTCCTAAAAAGCTATTGATTTCTTCTGGTGTTGTTTAAACTACACCCTGAATCCTGTACCATACGCTGGTTGGTCAACAAGGACAAGTCCTGAATTAGTTTGTTTGCTGGAAATACTGCTGTGGGCTCCAATCATTAAGTGTCATTAGGGTACCATCATCTCCAATTCTGCATTCTCCAAACAAAGGCATGAACCTAAGATAATGGAAAATTGTCTGTGAAGGTTCTCAGTCATCCAGGTCATCGTAGTCAAAGGAGAAGCTTCTTCAGAACCTCTCGGATGAGAGGTGAAACGTCTTCAAGCAACTTAAAGAAGTCCAGACGCTTTTCTTTGCAAACTCCTTTGACTATAATGGAAAATTATTTAGCAAAATAAAATTTACTCCAATATCCGATATAGTTCACTTACAACACATTTACACTATGATTATAAGTTAAATCAATTTACTGGAAACATTTCTGCATGTTACCCATACTGTTTTCAGTCAAAATCAAAAATTCCTGATTGTCCTACATGCTGGTTTTGGACCAGATAGGATGACGGCAGATTTCAGCTGACCCTGTGTCGTTCTCCATTACATCTGCCCCTGCATCTTGATAATCTTTGTCTGGCTCCTCCTGGGTTTTCACCCTTTCCTATCTGGCTCATATGACTCTCATCTTCTGAAAGATCTATGTCTGAATCTCCCTCAATGATTGTATTAAGAATTCTTTCTGCCTCTGTCAAAAAGTTGTCTACTAGAAAAAAGTGAAACAAATTTAAGTACAAAGTCCTGACGTGCACTAGAGTACACATTAATAAATTAGTCATTTCCTCCGTGAAACTAAATGAGCTTAGGTCTGAAAACCACCTGAAATTACTTACTAGATGTTTATTATTGAAAATTAATCCAAATCTGAGTTTAAAAAATATTTTAAATGTAGATATCATGCTTACATTTCTTTTATCCATAAAATGTGCTTGTCGGCATGACAGCCATTTTGAAAGGCGGGGAAAAGAGAGTTGGGAAGGCCACACCCCCACACACGTGACATCATTTTAAAGGTACTGTTGTCCTCTCTAAGAAACATCAGGACTCAGCAGAGTGGTATGTAGAGTATGAGTGATACAAGCAAAAACTAAATGTGTACTACAGTGCACAAAAATGAATTGCTGGGTCTCAGGAGGTTAATTAAGCAACTTATTGGCTTGATTTCATTAGACATATGACAAAACACTGAATGACGATTATGCTGATCAAACTCTGTTGAAATAAAGTGTTTCGTACTAAATTTGTACATTTAGTACATTTGTAGGCTCTAATACTTTGTGCTATCATCCCTGTGAGATTGATCAGACCTCTATCTTTGTCCTCCTAGTTTTTAAAGAACTCTCAGCATCATCTGAACTGTAGAGGAATAAAAACAAAAAGGGCATTCAAGATGTTTTTAACTGTTTTAAAACTTTGTTTCAGAAATGAACTGTATATACACTTTACAATAGCATACAGCTTGACAGATAACAAAGATCTCCTAAAACATTTTAAATACATCTTCAGCACAAATAGCAATTGTTGCAAGTAAAATGGCTTAATGTATACTGAAAATTAAACCCCCCCCCCCCAAAAAAGAGAAAAAAGTCATCGACACGACTGATCTTTTCAGCAGAAAAAGTGCCATGATTTAAATTTAATTCAGGACTTTCCCACAAAAGCAAGCTGTATTCTTTACATGCTAAGCTTAACAGTTCAGTGACATAGCGCTAAACTAAACATACAGATATTTGTAAGAAACAAAAAAAAGAAAACACAAAACTCCATCTGATGTAAAGTTAAATCTTCATTAATACATTTAAAAGTAGATATGACATGCCTTTTGAAATCAAAAATACAAAAGATTTTTTCCTTACTTTAAGGATTTTTTTTTTTTTTAACATGAAGCTGCATGTATTGTACAACACTCAGTGTACAATAAACTGGTAATGCACATAAAAATGAGTTGGATGAAATGTATCCAATGCCTCCTGTTGACCCTTCAGAATAAAAGCCATGACCGACGATTTTACATAATCGCACAGCCCACTGACGAGATTGAACGCATCGCGCCACACTCAGAGTGAGGCTTGCATAATAGAAGATGGTCAGGATGGTGAGAGATCATTGGGTGGAGGGGGAGTTGGGCTACCACGGTGGGATCTCGAGACCGGTCCCCTATTCCAAGCACATTACTTCTGCCTCTGAATGGGGACCGAAAACAGCGTGGAATCATAGAAAGACACTTGAGCCTTCACCCCACGTACACGTTACATTCATAGTCTGTGTACATGTGTTCTCATTACGTTGTGTCTGAGCAAACACCGTTGTGGCCTTTAACAATGTCACTTGAATACGAGCTGATTTTTAAGTTCTGGAGAGCCATTTAACTGCGGCGAGAAAGGCAAAAGACAAGAAACACAACAGCAGGGCATTAAGCAGGTGGAAACTACTTTCAGAAAATATCCTGTGCAAAAGTGAGCAGCAGGGATTGTTTGGGAAGAGCAGGATTCAACCTAACCAATTTCCACATAGGGCACGACTCAAATGGCATCACAGTACACAATATATATACTGCACACTATCGGCAAGGAAAAAGGAAGAAGAAAAAAAATTAATGAATTGTCAAAGGGTGGGTATCTCCATGTTTCAGCATCAGCAAAGCTTGGAGGTTTGATTGTCTCTTTCCAGTGAAGTATTTTATGGGTTGGAGCATGGGAGAAAAGCCACGAGCAGGAACTTGTATTGTATGGCACTATACAGGCAACACACACACACACACACACACACACACACGCTCATTGTAACATAAAATGCACTTAAGATTCCAACAAAATCTAAAGAAAACGTTGCCACACCGTCACAGGCTTGTATTAGCGACGGGCATCCGAGTTTTCGTGACCTCCCAAGTTTAGGCTTGTACGGTGGCCAAAACATGGACAACACTTCACCCTACTGTGCGTCTCATCATCAATAAATTACGCTGAAAAAAAAACAGAGTAAAACATCAGATTGGCTTGAGAGTCAGTTGGGCAAAAAAAAACAAAACCAAAAACACATTCATTTAGTTACCATTCTTAAACAATCCTTTTAACGGCTAAACACAAAGAACAAACGCTTAAAAATACTAAGAAAAACATGTGAAACAGGTGGAGGGGCAGACGGTGAAGCTGACAGTAACAGTATGCTGCTGGTGCCAGGTATAGCTGGTACACGGTCTGGCCATTGACTTCTGCCACAGGTAGACTTTATGACACACTGGCAGAGGTGCGCTACATTAGTCATAATGCTACTGATATAGCCATCAAGTTACACATGACAATTAAAAGAAACCGATCGAGGTTTTAGCGAGAATACTTGCTCAGGAGCCGGAGACAATACTGATTACACACGAATGAAGAACTGCTATTAAAACGAGGAGTTAACGGTGACACATCACTTTGAGAATGAATGCCCTTAAATCATTACAATGTGTCAGATTTACAGGTAAAAAGATCCTTAACATTTAAATCAAAGAGCCATGTTGTGTCCACGTGTGAAGCCAACACATTCATTTAAACCTCAGAATGAGAACAAGCTATAAAGTCCTGGATTCATTCCATTTTATTTGACTATGCAGTGGACTGTCATTTACAGGTTCTCCTATATGGGGAAATGGTTAACAATGAAACTTACATGGCCCTTTTAAAATCTCGTATCTTACAAACAGAAATGAAATTTTTCTTTTAAACCCATCTTTAAAAACAAAAAACACCAGTTTTACCAGAAAACAAAAAACAAAACAAAAAAACAACTGCAACCAACAACAGAAAGTTGACGTAGCTACAGAGGAATGCATATGATTTTCAAGGCTACAGTTTGTAGGCTTGCCCATACACCGAATCAGTGAGTGTGTGTGGCTAGGAGTAAACATACACACATGCACAGATTGATTTACAGGCCAGTCACTCCTGTTAAAAATGGTCTGTAGCCACAGAGTGTCGTATCGTCAGTACTGACAGCGTGAGCACCAGAGAGTTGGACTGCGGTTGGGCAAGGTGGAGTTCCTCTTTACCAGGTGGTGTTTTCATATCCACTAAACCAGCACCAAGACTTCAGAATTTAGTGTGGAGCTGATATCTGGCTCCACAGCTGAAGAGTCGCTTAAAAAGTGTCGACGACCTGGGCTTGTCCATAGTGTGTGTAATTTCATCTATGCGCTTACGATTTTTAGAAAATCTCACCCAGATCTTTTAAAAAGGTTTTCTTTTGAAGTTTTCTCTTTTTTTCTTGTTAAAGCAATGGTGAATTTAAAACCAAAACCAAAAAAAGGCTAATTTTTTTTTTTAAGTAATGGCAATGTTGTAGTTTGTAATCCAAAGAGAGGCTTTTTACACGCACGTGTTGTTCTCAGTCTTTTCATGTTGTCCCCATTTCGAGAGTTTGTGGTTGGCTTCAATCGGGGGGTAAAAGGTCGTGAAGCCGGAACCGTTCCCGAACGTGCGGCCGCACATCCTCATTCTGCAAGTCAAAGGGGTGAGGGGTTAGATTAAGTTTACTCACATGGTCAAGTTACTCTTATTGCTGATGTAGTTGATCCTACAAGAGTAAATGAAAGACAGGACAGCTTACCATCTCAACCAACTTCTCAAGGAAGGGCACCAGCTTCAAAAGCTCATTGTCATTCTTGTCCATGAACCAGCTCTCTATGGGAATCCCATTGGACAACTGCAGAAACGGAAGAAAAAAAGGTCTATTTAAACTGTGACCACAGCAGAAAAGATCTGCTGTTCTGTTGTGTTTGAAGTAGCTGAAGATCTTAAGTGGGGTGGGTGGTGCTTTTTCCCTATAACTCCCTATAACCGATGTGCCCCAATCGGAATGACCAGAATAGGCAGGATTAGAAACAAGTAGAGCTCAGGTTGAGCTGTTTGGAGACAAAGAGAGAAGCAAACCTGAGATGGTTTGGACATATGATTAGGGGGGAAAGCAGATATACTGGATAAAAGATGTTGAATATGGAGCTGACATACAGGAGGAAAAGAAGAACCACAGAGAAGATTCATGGATGTAGTGAAGAAGGACATGCATATGGTTGGCGCTGACAAGAAGATGCTAAGGATACCACTAGCTGCAGAATGATCAGCTGTGTTTATCCCAAAACAGAGCAGCCAGAAGTGGTAGCTGTAACAGTTCATTGTCTAATCTAGTAATGTCACTTCACCCTTTCACCCTTCTATCCTCTGCTTGGGGAGTTACGGTGTGTGCACAATATCGCTTTCTGTTCCTGAATTCTGGCATTAAACCTGATCTAAAAGGGGGGTTTGGAGGAATATTATGTGCTCTTTTTGATACAAACTGTCAATTTCATTGTATTAGACACATGTTTCAAGTGATGTACCAAAAAAAGACACTGACATTTAGTGTTGAGCCATATTTGAAATTCTGTTCAACCATCACTTGTGTTCAAATGGACTTTTGTGCTAAATATTCAGGAATAAATCCCAGTAATATGAAGTTCACAGTAGAGGGACAAACGAATGACAACCCAAAGACATCAGGCGGGTGCCTCATCCTATCCCCCAAAACCCTTTTTAATTATTCTACTCATTGTCAGAATCTCTGATGCTTGCTGATAACCAGGCAACACCTGCATATCAGGTGTTGGTGTCTCACCTGATATGCAAAGGCTTGTGGTGAATTGTCAATAATGATGGTCTTTGAGAGATCTCTTCCCAAAATGTTGAGATCCTTGATGTAGTTTCCCTGGACACAGACACAATGCTCACGAAACAACCTGTGCCTGCAGTCACAGTGGGTGAAGAAAGGAGGGGGGGGGGGGGGAAGACAAGGTTAGCAAAATTAGTAATTAGTAAACAGTTAAACATCTGCTTTATGAGCTCTACTCTTGATTCCCTCTGCTTAAACTTTGCTTTAAAGTTTCTTGTGCACCAATAATACCTCACAAGCTGCTTTTTAGGATCCAAGATGTTGAGCAGTTTGTCTGCATACACCTTTTTAGAGGCTGTAAAGAGGATGATCTAGAAAAGAGAACAAAGAGTTCAAAAATCTTCAACTTTAAACCCTCATCTTCAAGCATTTAGGAATAATTAACAGAAAGAACGAGCTTGTAATTACCTCATATATTTGAGACATGCGTTCCAGAAACTCTCTAAAGAATGGCCTCAGGCGCACATACACCTGCACAGGACAGTTTAATGGTCAGTGATCATTTAGAATGAAAATATGATCCCATAAGAAAAATTTGTCCTTTGAGGCTTTTTAGACATGAATATGGCCCCCTCTAGTGGCAACAAGAAAGAAAGAAAATAATAATAATAATGATAATAATAATAATACAAGACGTACCTGATAAATGACATCCTGAAAGAGGACAGGGAAGGTAAGTGCTGCATCCTCCAGCTCATTTAAACTGCAGTGCACCAGAGTTTCATCCTAATCGACACACAGAAAATTGTCTTGAGTCTTTGGAGGTGTTTAAAGATTTCCAGAGAGATTCATTAATTTGAAAAAAAAAGTGTTGCTGACCAGGTCTAGGACCAGAGAGAATTCAGGTGTGCTGCGCGTCTTCAGGGGAAGGGCTGGCTTACGAGTGAGCTGCTCCTCTGTCAGTGGAGGGACATGCTTAATGAAGAAGTACCTACACACCAAAACAGATTCATCAGTAATCGCCACAACATTCACAGTAAGTTGGAAACCATTAAAAGAAGGGTTTAACTTAAAACTCGAGTCTGCTTAAAATATCGATCCCCTTAGATTCAATAGCCAAAATGTTTTACTTATCGCATTTTTAATGACCACCATCGGAGTCTGCAGACAATAAAATTAAAAGCCTTGTGTGACTGACCATGCTCCTGATTATATTTTTTCCTAAAATAGGACAGTAAGACTGTATAAGTGAGGTACTTCTGTACATAAGGGTGTCAGGTTGGTGGTCTGTGTCATGTCTCTTCACTTTGATTTTACTTAGTTCAATTAAAGGTATTTCAACAATATGAAAAAAGAAACCTTAGCCTTTATCCCCAATTTGTCTGCCTGTCCACATTGCTTGATTAAGCTGAAATTACCACTGTAGTGTTTTTGTTGTGGAGACGCCCACAACAGTGAAGTGTAGCAAGCCTTTAAACTTACGGGTCAAACACTTCCCAGTCTTCCTCGTACGATGCCTCTGGTGGTACTGTAGCTGGAAGGGTGTCCACATGTGCCATATCTGGACTGGTGCCTGGAGCTTGGAGCACAACAAGAGTATTTTAAAAATGCAAATATTAGAATCAAGACCATAAAATCAGCATCAAAGAAGAGCAATCAGTTGCCACCATCTTTATTGTTATTATGTTTTCTCAGCTGTGGTATCTACCTGTGAGAGGGGGGAGGTCAGCATCTGTATGCAGCTCTCCTTCTTCAGTTGTGGGAGAAGCCTCGAGGATGTGTGGCGGTCGCAGAGGTGGGAGCTGTGAGACGCTCGAGTAGTAGTTGGTGGTGACGCACAGTTCCTGCGTGGATGTAGCAGTGCTGGTGGGCGTCTCCACAGCTTGCTCAATGTCCAGCTGCTTGACTATCTCCTCAGCCTCTAATGCTTGGTCTGGAGAGTCCGAGCCAGAAGAGGCTGAAAAAAGAAAAAAAAAAAAAAGGAAAGAAGAGACATTTAAGATGGTGCCATTCTGAATTAACTAACACGAAATGAATCTTCATCCTAACTTGCAGTCCAAAACAACTGGAAGAGGGGCTGATTATTGTCAAAAAGCAGCTTATGTTAAGATTATTACTAACTTTAAAGTCAAACAAAAAGATAAAACATGTGGTTTTTGTTTAAAATTGAAAGCACAACTCCGACTACTTTGAAGTCCACTTACCATTCTTAGCTGGTGAGAAGAAGTTGAAAACGGGGGAGAAGATGGTCCCGAGAAGGGTTGTTCTGGGAGGGCTGGTGGTCACCTCAACGGCTGTCGTCTCCTCCAGACTACCATTGGGCTTCTCTTTACTCCTGTCGTGATTGGTTGCCTCTGCAGACGAGGAGAGGGGACACGTTCAACAGTGTTAGCAGAGAAAACAGAACAAAATAATAACAAATCTTGTTTATGCGAGCTACTCACGTCCATTGACGGATCCTCTCCTGCCAACTCTGCTTATATTCCTCCTGGGTGTGTTGGTGTCTGTGGGTGTAGAGGTGATCAGGTTGTTGTCCACATCACAGTGGAGGCGTGTCTTCTTTGCTGGGGTTTCCTCCTGAACCTGACAAGACAACAAACCATTATAGGAGTTATGTAAGTTATTTAATTACACTTGCACTCAATATAACAGGCAAACAGATTTATCTCGGTTCGGTTGAGACCACTAAACATTTCACAACCATGAGAGAGAAAGGGAAAAATCTTTTGTTGATGGTTCAGAATGACCGTTCTAGATTAGACCATCAGACATATCTACTATAGACTGACCAACGGGTCCATTAGACCAGTTATTCTCGCCCTTGCAAACTGTCCTGCACGCCAAAAGTGATGCCGCATCTGCTGCTGCAAGTCACGTTCTGGTGCAGATTTGGTTTAAGGATGCACCATTACATAAGCTCAGCGACTGACAGATTACACAGAAGATGTTGCAACATTGCAAAACAACCATGCCAAAAAACCAAAAAAAACCCAAAACAAAACCCCTAAACAAACAAAACACTGGTTTCCGCTTTAAATACTGCAGCAAGCATTCGCACAGACAGTGCTGGTATAATCAGTATGGAGTTCTTGCTCTTTGCATATAACATGCAAAGAGTATAATAGGCTCATCAGGCACCAAACACAGAAGAGCCTTTTTCTTTATGTAGAGACATTTTTGGCACCCATTACCAGCTACAGTCTGTCATTTTTGTTATCTGGTGGTGCCATTTAAGCATATTTAATAATGTCACTGAAGCATAAGGTGACTCAAATGCCCAATTTTCACTGAATGTGGACCCACCACGTTTACATGCACAGTAACCCTGACACATGAACAACAAAGAGAAAGCTAAATGATATTGCTAAAAGCGTGTCTTTTGTTTTTCCCCCCCACATTTCTCAAATGCACACTCTCATTGTGCTTCCACTGAACCTACAAAAATATCTGCATGACAGTGCACTGTCATAAAGGTCAGAATCTAAATTAAGCTTTTTTTTCCCCACTAAGGAGTTAAAAAATATATTTATAGAGACAGGGCAAAAAACAAAACAAACAACAACAAAAAAAACACCTTTTGGGACTTCATAGGAAACTGCAGGGAGAAACTTAGCATATATAGTGTTATTATCAAAATGGCCATATGTCTTTTCATAGGACAAACGTCTCTTAGCAGAGTTGACTTTTCCACTTGTTACCACCTCCTGTCCTTGCACACCAACTCTGTGAGCCAGAAGCTAAAATTAGACCAGAGCCCGAGTTCTCAGACAAGCTGCTGCATTCCACCAGACATTTCCTGGGAAACATGACACTCTCCACCAAGAAACACTGTGTTAAACTCAGAGACCTCGATAGCGCGTTGGTTTTTAAAGCAGTGTTTAACATACGTGCCCAAAAAATTTTCATCTCTTTAACAGCTAAAAAAAAGACAGCAGGAGAATAACTTCTCTGCCTACAAATTTTTATTTTTATTGCTCACAGACAGGGTGATGCAAGCTTGGAAGAGGTTACCTTTACAGCATTTCCTCTGATGAACTTCTTGATGGTGGAGAACAATCCTCTCCCAGTAGTAGGAGTGTCCTCTTCAACTTCTGAATGCCTCCGCTTGGTTCGGGATGGGCGGCTTGCCAGAGTGGGGTTCGGTTGCTGAGACGCCTTACGCATTCTCAGCCTCATTGTTTTAGCAGTCACATGTAAGGCTGTTTCAGAAAAAGGAAACAAAAAAGAGCAAATACAGGAAGAGACAGAGGAAATCATTATGGCTGTACAGTAGAGACAACAGATTTAAGCAAACGTTCAGTTGGTAATGAGTACAAACAAGTTGTTCTAGCAGTCTCGAATGCATTAACTTTTAAAATGGGCGAGTCAACGGGGTGCATCTGTGTGCAGAGGAGTAACACTGGTGCAATTTCTACCAACATCTGGATGCATTCAAGATCCCGTTTCACTTACATCAGTGGATCCGGCAACAACAGCTGGCTTTACTTTCATTTGTACCACTAATGGAAAAACAAAAAAACGTTACCCAGGATCTTACTGTACACATACTCAAACACTCCCACTCGAGTGTGCTTGTAAGATTAATGTTAAAGGCGAGCCCGTGTTACACATAAGCTGAATAACTATACGTAAATATAACCAAAACAAAATCTGAAGGAACTACAGATATTTCCTAAAGTTGAGTGACTTAGCAATGTCCTCGCCAACCTTTGCAGAAAACTTAAAAACAATTCACAGTGAACAAAAATTGTCAAGCATGCCTGGCCTTTGTGGTTACGCAACTAAAAATGTGTCCAGACATATCCAGCAGCAGTCCACACACACACACACACACACACACACCTTCTCATTGGATACAGTACACATCTCACATACTGTAAATGTCCTTGCCTACATCTGCTTCACATTTACACAGGGGTGTATCCGTGAACATGCCACAAGTGTGCATGCTGTTGCCCAATCCCACATACAGGGGAGAGAAAAAAATATTTCCAAAAAAAAAAAAAAAAAAATCACCAGCAGCGTACATGCTAACAGTGTTCCTGAAAGCTGTGGCTGCTTTGAGTATCAAATAACTTAGCAGATGAAGACAGTGTCATTACTTCACTGTAACTGTACTCGTAAGGGAAGGATGCAGTCCATGGTTTATTATACATAGATGTCCTTCAAGTTCCAGAAAATTGTTTAAAAAAAAAGTTTCTCATTTGAGGGGGCTGTTGAAAAAAAATGTAAATAAGGCCATGAGGAGAGATTTGGTAATAAACCTGCTAATTTAATCCAGTTTTAGAACATTTTAATGTGTATGCTTTTGAGAGTTAAAAAGAAGATTATTTTAGTCTACTTGTGCGCTTTAATTCTCCTGAAAAATCCTGTTTTACTTTATAGAAAACCGTATCTTATTTACACTGTACTAAGAGAAGACCACAAAATAAAAGCTTCTTTATTAAACAATTTCAGAGAACTCTTTTTAAGGATAAAAGCTTCCCTTCTCAGTGAGTTTTTTGATTTCACAAAAGTATACAAGAAAAAATGTTTAGGATTAAAATACATCTACCTCCTTTTTTTTTTTTTTTTTTAAAACATAGTTATCAAATCTTGTATTTAGCTTTTTTAACCTTAAGAGTTTCTTTGTTATATTCATTTTTCTTAAACTTTTAAACTCTCCAAAATAACTGACATTGTAGATAAACCACCACAGCACTCCTTACACAGCCCTTAATATATAAAATATCAATTATGTTAGCACATACTACTTGTTAAAACTTAGAAAACAATAAGTAAAACTTTACTTTTGATACTATTCTGCCCACTGGTTTAATGCATTCTTGTTTCCTCTAGATTACACTGCACAGAGAAAACACTCAATGGTGAAGCTCACACTGGTTTTTGTTTAAGTGATCAGATATGCCATTATAACCTGCAGTATCAAGTATTATTGATTCCAAAATCCCAGCGTTTACCTTTAATCTTTGCAGACTGTCACTACTTGTTTTTGTTATGGTAATGTGTTTAGCAAAGAACGACAACTTCTGACACCGCTGTTCTCCTAATTACAAAGTGTTATGAGTAGAAATATGTAATCTTTGCATAGGGGTTTTTCTAGAAATGAAAGAACACAGTTATGTCAATTACTTTGTGCAAATTGTGTAGTCATGCCTTTCTTTCTTGGGCATTTCACGGGAATGTACGCCGCATACCGGACTTTAATGTTGCTGCTAAATAAAGAATCATTTAAGTGCTTGTTTTAATTACTGTACGATCAAACCCCACTAAAGCTCAAGACGGCAACAGCAAAGCTACTAAAGGTCTACCTTTCAAGCACAGCATACACTAAATGTGTGCTTCACCAAGGAAATCAGCCACTGACCGAGAATCATGCACACAGCTAGAGTACGAGCAAGAGAGCGGGAAATAGGAACATGCATGCAGCTGAGATTGTATGAGCAAGCTAGCCAACGCTAGCCCTGAAAACACACTGGTAAAACGAGTGAGGCCCTTCCCACAACCCGTCCGCTCTGCAAAATTTACCCCGAGGCTAGGGTTGGCTAAGTTGCTTAACGAACAGATGAATCATACAACATAACCGACAAAAACCACTGCCATTTAGACGTATTTCACACCAATTCCACTTCACTTAGCGACCCGAAAACAGGCGTTGGAAAATGTTTGGTCAGGTATGAACCAACCAAACCCAGCTAAATGAGCAGCTAAAGCTAATCAACTGAACCAAGTACAAGAGGTCAAATTATGCTTTGTTCATTGTAATAAAAACAAACAAACAAACAAAAAATCTCGACTACACAATCCTGCTTTAACGCACTTTGATATCACAGTGTCAGGCTTTGCGTCTGCCTAAAAGTAACGTTACATTGTTTATGCGACCTGGCACTCTGGTCGCTAAAAGTAACGTTAGCATATTCAACGAACCAAACCCCCCAAAATAGGCTAACTTACCGTCTGCAAGCCAGTGCGACATCGTACCTTCAGCGGAATGACGTTAAAAATGAATAAGACCACTTAATAAAAAGAAGCATAAGTCATCCAAGCTGGCGTAAAGTTTGGTGGAAGGGGTTCACTCGAACGGCGTTAATGTCTTCATGTTTGCCAGCGGAAACTCGGAATAGTCAATCAAAACACCCGACAGTAGCGCTATTTTATCTGCTAATCCCATCACCGCTACTGTTAACCAACAATGCAGCTGATGCACAGGTCTGGTGAGGTACACGGACACGTCTAACTGAGCGCCCTTTGAATTCTATTAAACGTAAAGCACGGTGGCAAAGAGCGAACCTAGCGGAACTCAGCTGAGGAATGCCAAATTGGATGCTAGCTTCAAAGGATGCTAGCAGGATTTACCTGGCGACAATCTGCATTAGCAGTTTGTTACCTTATTTGGTTAAGAGTAGGTACATTCTATATGACTGTTAAGCTAGTAACAGTGTATTCAATTTAATAATAACATTGAGTAGATAAAATGTAACTAAACGTGATATCCGGTTGTTCAGGAATTAGCCAGGTCCGTGGTAGGCCATGTTTAGCCGTCCTTAGCTATGTAACCTAGCTTAGCACCGCTGGGTTAACTAACCGTGCCTTCTTAAAAATCAGCTTCTGGCAAACAGATGTACACAGGACGGGGAAAAAATAACTATACTGTCGTTAGCCACTATTACATAAATGAGGAGTACAACAAGTCAAATGAACGGGGTAGGTTAACGTGAGCGACTTACTTTACAGTGATCCGCAGTGGCTGGAGATGATGACTCAAGGCTGATTAACCATCACAGCAGAGGCACTGGTTTGTTTTTGTGATCGGTTCCGAGTTTTTCCTTCTAGTTACTCACGGACTGTCTTCAAAATGACACACCGTTGTGTTACCAGGCGCCATTTCCCGCCTCTGCTCAGTCTCTCCGAGGCAGATACCCGTATGGGACACAGACACACCCCCTTACCTCTCAAAAACACCAGCCAGTCTGCAATGATCGCTGCCGCGAACCGTTTCTTCTGCCAGCGATCATAAAGGTAAAGGACTGCTCGTCTTTGTGGGTCATCATTTGCAAGCAAGTGGTGAAATACAAAGCAAAAACCAAAATAAATAAATAAATAAATAAATAAAACAAACAAAAAAACCCCCCACTGGATATGATGCACTAAAGATACCCAGGCAAAACACACGACTATTTTGAGGAGGAGGATGACAACCTATCATTCATGCATCTGCATTCACTCTAAAGTACCGTCACAAATGACATGAAGCATCACCTTTAATAAAATAAAATTACATTCACTGTGCCTTTCCATGAGAAATCAATTTTCCTGGTTGCACAAACAGAACTGATTTTATGTTCACAGATTTTCCCCTAAAGATGAGGAATTCGGTTTCCTCAGTACAAATGGTAACAGCTCAACTACATTATGTACAAGAAACCTCATTCATGGAAGCATTTGTACAGTATGTCAGCTCCACATGTGCTTGGTTAATCACACTGTGTAGGACACCAACATTGTTCTAAGTATTGCTTAAGCATGAGTATTTTGCTCAATTTGATTAATAAAAAGTTTCAAATGCATGCAATGGCATCATTTAAGAAAAAAAAAAAAAAGAGAAGCACTTTTTAGTCTGTCAAAGTAAGAAACGGATTCAACAGGCCATGAGTAGTGTCCTTGGCATTTGTAATGTATTCCCACTCTTGTAAACAAACAAACAGAAAAGTTTTCCATATAAGAGTCCCAAGATTATGTTAGAAAGGCAGAATGCCAAATTAGTCTCTGATAAACATCTCAGATGAAGAGTTTGTACCAAGCAACAGCAAAGTGAGAAGAAGAAGAGTAGCTAAACCAAAACATGGTCTGTCCTTGAAGTTCAGATGTGGGTCATTAGGGCTGGCATGAGCCAGTGCAGTTATCAAATACTCAACAGTCAAAGTACAGTATATTATCTCTACTGTCATAACTTAAAGCCATTAGCAAATTAACAGCAGCTTGGGGAAATGCCTTGTGTTTTTTTTCATAGTATGTTACATTATTTAGAATTACTTCATTAGCTGCAATGTCTGTTCTTCAAAATAGTCCATGACATTGAGAATGCACCCTATAAAAGTTCTTAGACATACTGATGTTTTTTTGTCAAGAGAAATCTCACTTGTGGAGACGGGTCTGAATGTGTTTTTTATGAGATACGATTGTATGAGTTTCCATTCAAAGAATGTCGTTGGCTTGATGTCTTTTTTTCCCATAATCCACAGCCCGATCTCCCTGCATATCTCGATCGTCATCATCTAGAGAGAAAAAAAAAAGAAGAGAGAAACACAAATATTAGAGACTGCACAATTAAATAGATGCAAAATTTACTACGTGTTCTGAATAATCTCCGGTATATGAGGATGACACCATAATGTAGCATCGTAGTGCTGACTTTAAGCTTTAAAGGATGTTGATGTCAACCTTCTGTGAATTGTGTAATATACAGAGCCCTCTCTGATTTCCTTCAGCAACACTGATTTATGTACAAGAAATATATCAACAGATTGTTCATTTTAGAAGGAACTAAACCCACATCATTCTAGGATATTAGCTTTCCTGTTGGTAACTTTAAACAGCAAGTATATATAAGAGACTTCATATTATGGCATATGTATCTGATAACTGTAAGACAAATGAAAAAACAGCCAATCACAGCACTGGCAGATCAGAAATAAAATTATTTTTTCCTTTGATAGATTCAAACAAAACAAAATTTCCCTAAAAATAGTATTGTAGTTTTGGTATGAAATAGTGCAATTTCATTTAAAATCCAAAGGGCAATCAAAACAAAGAGAGAAAAAACAAATAAAAAAACAAAAAAACAAAACATGGACATGCATTTCAATATTTCAAGGAGAACACAGACACATTCAGGAACACAGTGAGCTATATATATCTCTCTACTGGGCTAGATGTAGGTCAGATGTTTGGTGGGCACAGACAGGTGGTTTAGCTAAAACGAAGCATAGGCAGGACAGAAAACACTAGATGACCACTGAATTACTCTCACAGAACCGTAAGTTCCTGGGTCAAGTTCTCCCTCTACATAGGATAAGAGGGTTTTAAGACTGTTATAGGGCCGAGTAAAAATATGCAATTCTCCTGAAATGAACACAAAGCAGTTCTGCTTTGATCATCAGGTATTTTTGCCACATTTCTTTTTTGTAAATATCTGTATTTATAATGACGTAAAGACCAAACTCAGGGTTGCTGTGAGCTACTTAATGCAGCAGGGTGGCAGGACAGGGGTGGAGGGAGGGAGCAAGGAGGAATGGTGGATAAACATCTGGACAAACAGTCCAATCCCCCGGCCTGGCTCACCTTGAACGTCTTCCTCCCCACCATCACCATCCTCTTCCTCATTGTAGGCCAGTTCGGCCTGCTTGTCGGCCTCATACTCACCCACGTTCCCATCATCCCCATTGTAATCCGCCAGCTTAGAGCCGTGTTGCGGATCTACTGGGGACTCGTTCTCATCAAAGAATCGGCCTGCAGGAGGCAGAGAAGGGCCTCATCAGGACGGAAGGGAAGCGAAGGCAGTTGTAGGAAGATAGGGAGGGGAAATACTGCATCATGTATGCATGAAGGAAAAAGTAGTTGCATTAAGAGTATGACAAAAGATGAGAAAGATGAGGTAAATACATGGTGCCTTCTAGAGAAAAAAAAAAAAAAAGCCAATCGTGGTCTTGGATGCAGTATTATAAATTAGCGTTATTATAAATTAGCGTTTGCCTACCACTAGATTCACAGTATGTGGTGGTGGTAGTGTGGTCCAATGTGGCTTCAAATAAGAGGCCTCTTTGGAGAGATCTGAAAACTAACTCGAAAAATAACTCGAGATCTGAAAATCCCCCCCCCAGAACTGTAAGATGTATAATATATATATAAAATAATCAATCTAAAATTGCGTTTTTACTGTCGCAGTTTCTTTCACACCAGCATCTAAGACTGTTTATGTTTCTATCTAGACCCTCACAGATTTCGAAACGGCACTGCTGATATTGAAGAACTGGATGGGATTGGGATGAGCTGTGCAGTCTGGAAGCTGATAATGTAAACAGAGATGATAGCAAAAACAAATCACCTAATGGATGTTAACTTCTACACTAAATTGCAAATTTAGAAGGATCAGAGCAGAAGAAAAACAAAATGAAAACCTATACTGATTTTTTTTTAAGCAGCAGGGCTGCGGATGATGAGATGGAAGCGTAAAAGAGAGAAAAGAACTGAACATTTTAAAAAAGAGAGAGAAGGAGGAAGAAAGCGCAGTAGAGCAGAACAGAAGTGAGGTAACAGGAAAGGAAAATTGAGGAGCCAAGTGTGTCATTTGTCTCCCTCCCCCTGCAAGAGAGCCTTCTGTGACAGCCCTAACCATGTTCAGATAGGATTTATATACTTAGAAATCCCATCTTTCATGAAAATGCGTTATGTTTGGGAGGATGCACTGACTGAGCAACTGGAAAAACTGTACACATGACACCACAGTAAGTTATATTTTAATCCCTGCCTTATTAGATATTCAGAAAAGTATAAACAGAACTAACTTACCACAAGTGCTATAATTTTACTTGAGTGGAATCAATCAATGAGTTAAAGAAAAATAAATAATCACCACCCTCATTGCCAATAGCAGGGTTCACTTTTTCAGAGTTTGGTAGAGGAACTCACTTTGACGGTGGTGTACCGGTTCTGCTGGAACTTGGTCTTTGGCGTGGTGAGGCTGGATGGGATTGGGCACCTGGGCAGGGTTGGGGGGCAGAGGAATCCTCTTCAAGTGTTCACCTTCAACTCTGACATCACTGGGAACTGATTATTAGAAAAACAAAACAAATACTTCAAAAGTCAGGTGCAGTTGTTCCAAGTACTGCTTTCTCAAAGCTATATTTGCATTCTTTAAGGGAGCACTCAAACTCTTGAAAAACTCATTACAAATGGAGGAACTGTAAACAAATAATGTAACAAGATAACAGTTCTCTCCTCTTTCAGTCTTGATGTGGCAAAAGACAAACCACCGAAAGCTAAAAATCTATAATAAGCTGTAGTCACAATATTATCCCATGCCTAAAGGCTCAAAATAAACATTGTTAAAAATAATAGCAGTTATATGGATGTGGTTACTGCACCTCGAAGTTGCCTTTGCTGTTCTCCCAACTCGTCTGCCTTGATACCCACTTTGTTGTCTTCTTCAAACACTATTGATTTGTCTCCCTGTTTGTTGATGCCTGGAGGTGCAATCGCTACAGCTCGGCCGTCCAGTCTGTCCTGCTGGAGTCCGGGCTGGTCCAGCAACATGCCCTGGCCTCCGGGACCATCAGCTCCCCCGACTCCAGGTCCAGCACCAGCTCCCACGACCACATCCGGGGCTTCGTCGTGTTTCTGGGTAATGGCTGGTTTCTTCAAGCCTGCAGGCCAAAGACAATGTGAGAAAGGTCAGTGACCTACTTGCCACAAGGATTGTTTTTTAAAAAAGGGGTAGGGTTACAATCAGTGACAGAAGGGAGAAGGATTTCCTCACTTTATATGCACTATTCAGGTAAGTAAGTTACATGGGTCAGTTATTGTTCTCTAGTTACGGATTCAGTTTCACTGTATTTCACTAAAAAGCAACCTTGAGGGTTGAAAGATGAAACCCAAGTTGAAAACCCAAAGAACTATCCATCCATTTTCTTCCACTTGTCCAATTCAGAGTTGGGAGTTTCATTGCAGCCCATCCCAGCTGCCATATGGCAAAAGGAAGGGTAACCTGGACATCCACACAGACAAGGGGAGAACATACAAACTTCACACAGAAAGGCTCTGGTCAGCTAATGGATTCAAACCCATCAGGCAATGTTTATAACCATCACACCACCGTGCTGCCCACAAAAGAACCATAATTCCCCAAAGCGGCACCTGTGGCTGACTCCAGAAGTGACTCATTCTCTTTAGACTCTTCTGTTAAAATGGCTGAACAGCAGAGTCAACAAGTTTAAAGGCAGGTACAAAAAGCAGATTCAGTCTGTATAGCAACTTTCATCATTCATGGAAACTGATGAGGTGAATTTAAATGTAACTAACATGTTTACTTATATTAAGGCCTAATCTAATGCTGATCATGGTCTGTCAATACCGATACTGGCTGATTAAAAAGTCCAAATGTTTTTGTCATTATACAGCTACAGAATTCTTTCTAATCAATAATTTGCTGAGCTTGATCTCTGAAAGTTTACATTCATTACTTACCAAACTGCACATCGTCGATTTTTCCCACCTCACTGTCTTCAATACCAGGCATGCCAGCATCACTGCCGGGCTTACCCATCTCTTCTGTAACACAGCACAGGGAGTGGGAGTGAAGCACTCGCATATTAACAGGATTAACAACCAGACAGCGTGAAGTAACCACTATTTACATTAAAATATTAAAAGATCCATGTGAGCAATTATTATTGATGATTTTCTCCAAACAGTCAACATCTTCATTTAACGTGTAGAAAGCAACATAAAGTAGACGATAGCAGTGTTGCTCAACTTAATCACATCCACTCTACCTTTCAGATCGGAGTGTCTGTCATGCCGATGAGTGGCCACTGTATGGCGCTCTCCAGCCGTCTCCACACCAGGCTCTCTATCTGCATGTCTACCCCCCACTACATTCTTGTGACCATCCACTGCACTCTGAAAATGATCAAAGGTGAAAAGGAAAGTAGATTACAGAAAAGACGAAGCTGTTTAATGAACAGAAAAGCTTAAAGAACAGAAACACGGGACAATTCATTTCTATTTTAAATACATCTGTGTTAAAGATCCAAAAGTAGTGAATAAATGCAATGTGCCACACAGACAAAACTTTTCATCATTTACTAAAGAATCACAAGAATAGCTCTAATCCTTTTTGTTAAGATTTATAAGACTAACCTGTCTTAGCTTTAGTGTTTCTTCCTCCAGAGTCTTTTTTGCTTCTTCATACTCGTCTTTCAGTTGTGCAATCTGGCGTCCACACTGTAAACTAGTTAACACGTATTCATTCAGTTTCATCTGCACAATAAGGAATTCTTTCAGTTTTATACACAAAGACAAAAAGAAATATCTGAAAAACAAAACAGCAAGACACAAAATGCACCTTAAAACATTCAAAGTATGTGGAATTAGGTTTGCACGGTTATGGCCAATCTAAAAATCAAGATTATTGTTAACAATTATTTACAGATTCTAGTGAAAAATGTGTTTTATTGCAGTGTCATGTAAGCATAATGCTGCTTTCACATCCATGTTTTACAAATTTGCATCAAAATAAAATTGGTCTTCCTTATTCACATAAATTCAGTGCCATTAAAAAAAAATTCTATAAAACAAAATCAAATCAACAGGTGCTTTTTTTTACACTGCACTACACTGCTGTTAATAAACCTTTGCAGACAAATAATGTGTTTATTCCCCTATTGTATGTGTAACTTCTAGAAGCAAAATATAGCAAATATAGCATTTCACTCCATTCATGATACCTGCATGATAGGCGTGTAGCCAATTACTTGAAAGCTGTACAATCCCTCTATAATTTCCCTGCGATTTTTTGCAGACAGCGCCATTTTTTCAAAAATTATAGCACGAAGGGATAAGATATCTTTTGTCCAGTAAGTTGACCCTTATCCCAATTTTTTTAAATTAAACTCACTTTGTCGACTGGATAACTGTCTTTGGCCAAATGGAGTGTTACCTCTTGGTAATTTCAGTGCATCTTTGTGAGCTGGACGGACACACTGTACAAGCTCGCTTTTGTGGATGTGAGAATTTGACGATTCATGTTAGTAAACACTACACTGATTTTCTTGGCCATCATGCGTCAATTAAGCACAACACACACAAAAACACACCTCAAACTGCAGCATAAGTTAGCCGCACTACTTTGCCATGCAGACGCAATTTTACAGCACTTGTTGAATTTGTTCTTGGTTAACATCACTTGCCCTAAATCCAAAGTACTTCCAAACAGTGGGTAATAATCTGCTTCGAAGAGCAACCACTTCACTTCCTGCTGTGCCACACTTTTGATTTCTGCTCTGATGGTCTTATCTGTACCACATAAGTACGGTCAAATAGAATGAGGAAACTTCATGCTGTGCGGTGCAGGGAAAAGCTGTGATTGGCACATGCTGGGCACATCGGCAGGCAGTGATTTACGGAGTGCCTGATTAGATTTTTTTCTGTGCGTTCTGTTGGTGTAGCATGCATGTTCAATATCGTTTAATTATCTTCATTTAATTGTGGAAAACCAAAATTGTGATAGACTAATTGTGCAGCCTTAATCTCTGAGAGCTCACAGTTCCTTGAATATGGATATATCTAAGACTCAGGCACATGTAAAGAACTAACATACCTCTCATATTCCAGTTTTCTTTCCAAGTTAGTGTTATTTTTCTTCACTTCTCTTAGCTGCTCTTCCTGCTTCATGAACTCTTGCTTGAGCTCCCTTAGCTGCTCTGTTTGTAATAACAGACACACAAAAACAAACATTTTGAAGAGGTTTATTGAAAGACTTGTACTGCTATATGAAATTGCTTTGTATGTCACATATTCTGTATTAAAGGAATTGCCAGAGTGCCCTCTGTTGGCCAACACAGGCTGAAGTCTTACCTTTAAGCCTCTGAATTTCTGTCATTTGGGCTGTGACATCATCCTGCAGCTTCATCTGCAACATTAAAAGAAAAACAAAAAACAAAACATGTATTAGTTGTGGTAAAGGTAAAACCAGTTTAGGTTCCTGCATTACCAGACAGTTGCACCAATGAAAAGAGGGGAACAGGTTAATCCTGTTATGCTTCATAGTGAAAACTGGCTGCAGTCAGTACAACCGTTTTCTTTATTCCAGTACTGAGTCATGCGACACTGATCCAACGCCTCTTCTGTGATGTCAATCTACAAAATAATGTTTCAGGATTTATTTCACAGAAAAGAAAAAAGCACCAGCACAAAAACTGAAAGCTCATTTATAGCTAGTTTATGAGTTTTTTTTCTTTTTGGCTTTTTTATTTACATTTTGCCACCAGGTAAGCCATAATAAAATCCAATACAGCTACGCAATAAACATTAATGACGTGAAACTTAAGTCTCTCTATTACCCTGAAGCTGCTGGCTGCGCTTTATTTTGTGTTCTAGTAAAATAAATGGCATGCAAAAACTCATGAAGAGCAGTAAAATACCAAACAAGAAAGTTAAGCAGGGGGAAGGAAGGAAACTTGAGGCTTTGGACATCACAGTGACACCCAAAAGCTACATTTTTTCTGTCCCATTAGATTACAAATATGGATTTCAAAGCATGCAATGTAAAAACAGCAGCTATAGTTATGTTGAAGTTATACTTCTATAAATACAACTGAGGTGGCAGCAAGGTTTTCCAAAGCATCAAAAAGATCTTGCAGGCTCACTAGGATGCATGTATTCATGTACCCACCATTTTGTCATTAGTATTTATCCACATGTTCAGAAAATAATGGAAGCAACATAATATTAATTAGCAGAGCAAAGGGGTTTGTACTGATTTTTATGGATATACTTTCTCTGTCCTTCTACCAAAAACTTGTCATTGTTAGGCATTCGAGCTCTTGAAACAGTTGGGCAGACTGACTGAGACAGAAGGTGGTCAATAAGACTGGACAGGAAATACAGCATTAATGTCAACTGCTCTAAGACTAAGGCTTCATCTTGTTAGACGCTCATAAGTGGGTAATGGCCTCCCTGTGCCGCCTGGCTCTTTAGAACAACATGGCCACGCTAAATGAAGGCTCCGTAATTCATTTTTGCACCTGACTTACAAAACTATAGATTCTACTGTTTGAAAGCCACTTATCAGACTCATCTGTCACTTTCTTTGCAGTACACACTTCTCACAATGTACGTAGCAGGCAGACTGTTGAAACAAGGTTGGTCTGTTGACAGAAGAAAGGAGGAGAACCACTCTTTAATAGCTACCTTTATCCTTGAATAAGAAAACACGGAGCCGGATGTTGGAATTTAGTCAAGAAATAAGGGAGTTTAGACAATGTGTTCATGTGTTCAGCCAATGTATTCATGTATAGCCCTTATAAGTATCTTATAAGTATCATGTTGCAGGTCAATTACATTTTACCAGTAACCTGACTCCAAAAGTTGGGAGAAAGTTTCGTGCGTTGTGGCTAAGGACAGCTCATCAATAAATGTTGAGCAAAGCAAGGCAATGTTACCCGCAACCTTACCCAACCTGATAATCCTGCAGATTTACTTTAAACTATGCAATAAATGCGTTGCTTTATTGTATAAGGTTGCATGAAGTTAAAACGATTAGTTGAAAATCATGAATGCGGCATTGTTTTTTTTGCTGTCTGTGGTCAAACCAGAGAGCGACAATCCACACTGGATAAACATAAGCTAAACAATTTTAAGCTTTTGCTTCTGAAAAACATCAAACCGAGCCAGACTGGATGCAAATTACACTCCCAGCTCGGCTGGACTCGGACCAAAAGTTCAGAAGGTGCTGGGACATAAAAGCCAGTGAAATACTGGCTGGGTAACTGTGCAGGACAAGAAGTGGGAATGTCCATGTGGCGCGCTTTGATGTGCCTTTCACAGTGAATACATAAATCCCCCCACAGACGTGTAATAATGTCTGATAGAATGAAAGAGCAAATCAGCAACACAAACAACATAATAAAGTTGAATTCAATTTGCTTTCTTTTGTGAATGTAATTTCCCCTGTTATGCACAGGAAGATAGTTGGCAGTAATGTAGGGAAAGCTAACAATTAACAGTGCAAACCAAAATAATCGAGCACAAATGAATTGTTTCTAGGTGAATGAAACACTGCTCTGTCTAGCACAAGCACCTCTGAAGTTGGACCAACAGCACACACATCACCATTGTATGCTCCAAAGCCTGCATCACATAATACATCTCAAATAAAAAAATGATTGGAAATCACCTACAAAACCACAGTTTAAGAGGCCTATAAACACCCTTTTGATTCAGGAAGCTGGCAGCTGTTAATTTCTAGCAAGATATTCTTGGTGGAGAAATATTCAGGTGAAAGCAGTCGAGGAAGATGAAACTATGTGGCTCATATTCAAGACAGCCTGCCTCACCTCTCTTAAGTACATAAGATATTTGCACTTTCTGATATAAAGTGCTGAGATTACAGCAATACAATGAGATAAGGTTGTGAAATTAGACATGGTGATATGACTGAGGCTAAATATTGTCATTTCCTACTTGTATTGCAAGTAATACTTGTCCATACACCCCCGATTTGATGTAATGAAGAACCTTCTTGTCAATCCTGTTGGCTTTTCCTGAGAACATGACACCCACCTCTAGATTAAAAAAAATGAGTGAGTCAGTCTTGCCCCCAAACACACATAATTATTACAGTGACACTCGGTCAAAGACGAATACGCTTGGTTCTGTATAGATGCTGTGCCCTACCCAGGAAATGTTTTATCTGCTCTAATACCTTGCGTGACCTGCAATGTTAAATTTCAGTAAAAACGACACTTAACTCGATCAAACCCAGACAAAGGCAAAAAGAGAACTGTACCTTTTCATCTGTGCACTTTTTAATGAGAGCATCCTTGGCCTGGAGCTTGCTCTCCAGGACGCTGTAGTCCCCATCCTTCTGGTCGATCTGTTTCCTGTGCGTGTCCACCTGCACCATCAGCTCCGAGTTCCGCTTCTCCAGCCGGCTCCGCGCCGCGTCCGTGCGCTTCACCTGCGTCTGCACCTCCACCAGCTCATCCAGCAAGCGGCCGTGCTTGTTGGACACTGTCCAGTAGTTGAAAGACAGTACGACGATGATCACCATCAAGAAGATGAAGATGAAGGACGGGAGGCGACCTCCCCGTCGGTTTGCGCCAAACCCAACCATTTCCCAAACAAAGTCTAACGATATTTCAGGTTGTTACTGCAACCTAACGAGCTCAGTGAAGACTATTCTCCCGGTGTGAAACACATCCGTCTACGTGACATGCCGTGTATATGCGGCAAGCGCTCGGAAATCCAGACGTTTAACAGACAGTCATGAACGCTAAAGGACCTTCACATTTCTAGTGATCTTTGCTCTCCTTCCTCCTTCCGCTCACTAGGCATCTTCTCTGCAATTCGTCCAATGTTAGTAAGTGAAATACGCCCGCAGGGACGTGGCCTAGCTCAGCTGGCAGACGAGACGTGGACACGGCGCCGTGGCACTGAGGAATGCTATAAACCATATAAGCTAGCTGTACAACGTTAGCCTTTAGCTAATTATTTTATGTCCCTCTGGTAAATCGAGCAGTACCGGGCGCACAGACGTCTGGAACTCCACTAATCCCTAAAATCGCCGTCAAACAGGACTACTGCTGATCCCGAATTCTGACCCCGACGTTACGTTAGCTCGTATTAACTGCTAGCTAGCAACCGTAGACGCGAAAACACCAGCGGCTGCTGTCAGAGAAACGTGTCGTCTTTAATTGCGAAGGATGGGTCTGAGTCTCGTAACACAACCAATTAAACCTTAAAAAACCCACTGTGAATACTGGGTTTCTGTTATACACTGTCCACGATTCACTGCCTTCCACACATCACGTCTGCGCTGCATGAAGTTAGCTGCAATCAGCCACTTTAATTTCCGCTCGCTGCCAGTGGACGTGCGCGTTTCAAAATAAAAGTCTACATTGGTATTTACATTTCTTTCATAACTCTTAGCACATCTAAACCCTATAGACTGTAGTTTATACTTTATATATTTGTGTTTTACATTATCTGTTGAACCATTGTCTACATGATAAAAGCGATTAAACCTGCCTTAAAACACTAAACAGGGGCGATACGTTGTGACCGGAAGCAGGGCGGTCTTGAAGAGTGATTGATCTGGCTTTACAGTTAAAATAAGGTTTCAAGTTTTCAGCATTTAATATATTAAGTACACAGGAGACAGTGCGATATTTCCTTTTTGCGCAATAAAAGTAAATAAAAAATTTAATCTCCATAAAATGATGAAAATTATTGAAATTCTACATTTCTATTACTCAACAACTCAAAAGTCCAGGTGTGCCATGCTAATTATTCACCAAGTAAATAAAAAATTGACTGTGTGACTTAAATGCTGCCAAATTACAGCTCAGTAATGAGAGAGTTGGCATATATAAGTCAAAAAAACTGTCCAACTTTGGTCTAGTTGCTGGAAGAAGTACTTTTGGTTATTTTTCCAGGTGTTAAAATAAACAAAAAATATATAAACAAATAATAGTCATCCAGGGAAAATGAATTCCTGGTTATGAAACAACACTAACTGGAACAGCTTCACCAAACTCTAATTCATGCCAGGTTAATGCATTATCTGGTGTTTCCATTACTTTACCCACTCCTTTTCAAAGCCAAAATGTGAATACCTGCAGACAAATATAAATGATCTAATAAGACAGAAAAAAAAACAACCCACAAACAACAAAATACAAACGCATATTTTATTGTAACACAGATAAGAATTGTAACACAATGAGGTAAGTTAAATAATCCACATCTGTGATGTTCTTGAACCACAAAATAGTCACCACCCTATCAGTAACAATTCCACAAAGTCTGCAAACAATGTCCTGTCAATTCAGTTCACAGTTTAATACAAACATGTATTTTCTCTGTTTCTTATGAGGACAAGAGGAATACTGATTACACAATCTCCTTTGTCTTTCAGTCACTGATCCAAACTTACCAGCTGCGTATTTGTTTCTTTTTTAAGAGATGAAACTGAGTAGAAAAGATCCCCTGAGGGAGAAACATTCTTTTGTTTTTCTGATGAGAAATAAGCCACTACAGACACTGGCAGGCTCAGTCTGAGTTTGCTACCATTTCTGCTGATGACTTGGCACAGTCTCACAGGGCACTAGGGAATGAAGTATGAAGGCATTTCAGTAGCTTTGTGCTGCAGTCACATTGTTCAAGAAACGATCTCACGACACCCAAAGAGTTCTTAAGCGCTTCACAGACATCAGATTCCCAGGGCAGCATGTCTGCAACACCAGCATCCTGGAATGCCCTCAGAGTTTAGACCCAAGTCCTCGTTAGGAGAGTGGTCAGAGAATAGTTTCTCTGCACTCAAGGCTTTGTTCAGAGGAGGGGGAACGCAGTGGATTGGTGCAGGCAGTGGATGTTTGTGGGAGATGTTTTGGACGGCGCATGGAAGGGGACGGTGATGAACTCAAAGCGCCGCAGCTCTGGAGATGAAGATCCTCATGCCCACGCTTTCTGGGACTGCCTATGATGCGCTGGGTCATCACCTTCGAGCACAAAACCACCAAGAATCAGTGACAGACACATAACAGAGGCATTTTGAGACATTTCATATCTCTTCAATACAGATGAAATTCAGTTATATATCTCTTCGAAGTCTCCAGATGTTTCTAAGTTACAGATTATGCAGGTACTTATCCAATAACAAATTACTATTTTTAGCACATGATTCCAACTGATAAACCCTTTGAAACAGCTGTACTGAAAATAAATGTCATATTTAAAAATAAAAGCCCTGATATCATATTAATGACATATATAGTGGGTAGAGTAGAGTAACTAATCCTTATATATACTTACCTACATTTCTAATTCATTAGCAAAAAAAAAAAGACAAAACTCAGAATAAACAAAGTTAAATTTGATTAATAGGAATTTCTTTTCCAAATTTTATGCACATACTCTTTTTTTTATTATTATTATTTTGAAATATTTGAAATGTTTTGGCCACAATAATGTTGTGTTCAAAATAGAAAAATGCTGATTGAGCCAATCCAAAATGTCTTCCTGATTTTCATCCTTGTATGTTTGTTTTTGGTGTAAAAAGCTTGTAAAACACTGCTAAGCTGGTCCAGTTTAATGCTTTTTTCACCACTAACGACCAAAGCCAGATGGTATACAGATTTCTAAAATGCACTGAACTATCAAAGGCTTTTATCCATAATATATTCAGGTTACCTGATCTATGACATTTGCACTAAAGATGGCCTCCTCCATGTGTTTCTCATCCGATTTAATGACACACTTGATGTTGTTGACAACTTGCTGGACTTCAGGAGGTAGACTGCAGCTCGAGTGCTCCAGGAACTTAGCCACTAGTATTTTGGTGTCTTTGTACATCTTAAGGTCAGCCAGGGAGTGTGGGCGTTCGTTGGAGGAGTGTGTGTGCAGCGATCTGGGTTTAAGGTGGATGTCAACTTTCTTGCCCTCTTTCTGCTGCTTCCTGGCATACATATGTGTGGGTTTACCTCCAACTACCTCTGTTGAATTGTCCCTTGGCTCTAAGGAGGGGAAAAAAGCAGCAAAAAACAAACCAAAAGACATTTAATCACACACAGTTCTTAAAATTAGAGCTAATGCCAAATGGAGTTAGCGTCATATGTAAAGATGATCGCAGCTCATTTAAAATTGGCTTTGGCATTCTCTCAAATGCAACGCAGTCTTGTAAAAGCCATGTTTCTCCAGAAACTACAATTACCGCTATTTTCTTCTATCAGACAATGGATTTTAATTTATTATAGTGAGCCAACCAGGTTACATTTAGTCACAAAATAGAGTGAATAAATGTATACGCTCCTACCCTGATCTGGTGATGCATGAGCTAACTCTTCAGTAGCAGGGTCACTTCCAGGGGTGCACCCAGAATTTTCTCCTGTAGATGGGAGACAAAAGCAAAATAAAAAAATAACAAAATGCAGCAAATAATGATGTTGGAGAATCGAGAAGTGAAAGATTGCTGATGATTCTCAGATGGACTAATTAAGCTGCAGTGTAAAACTGTAACATATTTGCTGCACTTACTTCCTGTCGTAGTGGAGCACGAGATAGGGTCACTGGTGGAACGGACAATGCGTGCCAGTTTGCGGTACCTCCTGGCCGCTCGGAGCACCCGAGGCCTCTCTGAGGGTGAGTGTCCGCTTTGGGCTGAGGTAGAGGGGGGTTGTGATGCAGAGGAAGGTGACCAAACACTGAAACACAGCCTTGGGCCGCGTGGCCTGGCAGGAGGTGAAGGGGAAGGGGAAGCAGCCAAAGGGCTGATAGCTGAAGTTCCACCAGAGGAAGCCACAGAGGTGGGGGAGCAAGGCTGAGGTGGCGGGGGGATAGTAACCGGTAGTGTGAGCTTCCGGCTTGTCATTCTCGCTTTGATGAGGGTGTGTGGTGTGGGTTTCGGTGGCTCCTCTGGTAAATGCTTGGCTGAGGCCAGCTCATCGCATATATGCATTGAAGCCCTGAGTTCCTCACATGGATGTGTGTTCTCTGCTGAGTCCTCTTGGTCCAGATTGCTAAAGTTTTCCGAGGACCAGTCAGGTGAGCGCTCCAGCGACTCCTGCGTGTGTGAGGACTCACTGTATCCAGTATCACTAGGGCGAGCGTCAGTGTTAGTCAAGCCACGGCGGCAACGTGAGGCATCACGTGTACAAAGTTCCAGGCTGGTGCAGCTTCCATCAGTGGGGGCAGTGTGGGGCGTGCCATAGGGAGAGGAGTCAGAGCCCTGGACCTCCAGGGAGCACAAGTCCTCTGAGGAGCAAGTCTGGTCCTGGTCAGCCACCTCTGACACCATGAGAGAGGCACTGTCCACTGAAGCTGCAAAAATGCATCATTAGCACAATCACCAGTGGAAAAAGATAATTAGGAACAAACAGCACTGTGACTATTCAAACTGTCTTTACCCTGAGTGCTGAGACCTGCAGTAGTGTTTCTCTCACACAAACTGGACTCAGTGGCCTGTTGCTCTATGCTGATGGTAACCTGAGAAGACAAAATTATTAGTAAACATAACAGGACTCCTCAATAAATATGGATATTTGACGTGTGCTATATCGCAGAACAGCTGCGTGGCGCCTAACCTTCAGTACCACTAGTTGGTCTGTAGAGGGCTCTGCAAGACCACAACACACTACCAGTAATTTGTCACTATAAAGAGCAGGGGTACCAGTGCAGAAAATTACAGTATAATGTTGAGCTGAACAGGAACTTTAATTAGAAGCACTAATGGCCTTTTTGAGGTACATTATATGATATGTATAGGTTCACATAACTTTTTTGAAATCATGGCATCTCAAGGCCGAAATCATCAGATTCTGATGATTTCTCACACATCAAATCATTTGCTGCATGGCTGTAGTCACTTTTTAACAGCTTATCTATTTCAGGCGAGCAGACCTTTCTTTTGATTCCTCTTTGACAGACAAAAAAAAATAGGTATGAAGAGAACTGCGGATTTAATCTCTGTAATGGCACAGAGAATAAGTGAGGGGTGATTAAACGATGTTGAGAAGATAACAGAAGGATTTACTCATACATTAGCAAGTTATTTTTAGCGCTGAACAATGAGACGCAGCAAAGGGAAAAAAAGCTCTGATCACTTCACCCAGCCAGTCAAGGCAGCTGGATGATACTGAGCTTATATTTGTTGTGATTTTGGGGCTTGTAAATTTTGCACGTGACATGACATTCAAATGTTTCTAACAAATATTAATTAGAAGTGGAAAACAGTAGACACATAATTACGTGACACAAATCCTAACCGTTTTATTAAGGTCTGTAACCTTTAAAAACACACATCTAATCTAAAAATCTTCCCATTGACCTTGAAACCCACTTGGCTTCAAGAGCGACTGCAAAAAAATTTACACCCGTCACTTTGACTCTTCCTAAAATGCTACATTTTACAAAGAAGTCATTTCACATTACTGAATGCACAACTAAAAGAAAATATGAAACTAAAAAAACATTAATAATTAGAACCTGGTGAACCTAAGATAAAAATGCACCTATGTGGTGTTGTTTTTCCTCACCTGGCTGGCAGGTGTTTGACCCACCACAGACTCATATGGAGGGGGCAGGTCAGTTGGGTACAGGGTGCCTGGGCTGTTGATAGGCACCCCATATATGGCACTGAAGGGAGAATGGGGAAAGTCCAGATGCAAGCCTCTGAAAGGGACAGAAAAGCAAAGAGTCAATCAAACAACAGAACTAATAAATTACAAAGAATGCCTTATAAATATAATCTTCCACTGACTGGCCAAGCTGCAGTTAACACCTTTGTCTTAGGGTAATATATATGCAGTGAACACTGACCAGCTGTGAAATATGTCCACAAAATATCCCACTGCTCTGGGCAGAAAAGAGTTTATAGAGGATGTCACAGAGACTATGACCTCTGACCTTTTGGATATATAACAGCTCATCATTTAATAATTTTATTCTAATGGAAACTCCTGTGAAATGTTGTCACAATTAGAGTATGAATACTTGAGAAAATGTGTTTTTGGAGATCGCAGTGGATGTAGTGAAAGAGGACATGCAGACCGTTGGCGTGACAGAGGAGGACGGTAGGAATAGGGCGAAATGGAGGCCGATGATCTGGTGTGGCAACCCCTAAAGGGAGCAGTCGAAAGAGGAAGAAGAAGAAATGGTAATGAGCTTTGACCAGCAAAGTGTAACTGAAATTCCCTGAAGGTGTTCATGAGATCTTGAAATGGACAAACGAATGGAGGACAACCAGAAAACATGTGCCGAGGAATGATTAAATAAACAACAAAACTATTCTCGGATACCTGGAATACAAAGAGAGAGTGCTCTGAGACAGTCGCACAGTGTTGTGTTTAAGAAACTGTCACCACCAGCATGAATATCCGAATCAAACATATGGTATTGTCTATAAAAGCATTAAGAAAGAATGGATGAAAGCGATCCTCTTGTCTCCTACACTCCAGTCCCAACAATATATATCGGCGCTGTATTATTCAGTGTGCAGCACTATGTTTCATATGGTACCAATTAAGAATGAGCAGCCATGCGTGCTGTCATATCTTTTAATTACAACCCCATTCTCCTCTAAAGTGGCAGAGCATGAAATACAACCTGAGTGTTTCCACCAGTCATTCAATGCATAATGATGTCATGACACATCCCTGGCCCTGAGCATGGATGCTATAAATGCTTCCGTTGCCTTGTATATATTTATGGGATAACTGACAAACAGATGAGGCTTCCTGCCAAATGGCCACAACAGCACCGCTCTCTCTGCAAAGGCTGAGAAAATGGAGATGGTGGTGAGGGAGGGGGTCAAATGATCTTCCATTGCAGCTGAGTACCGCGGTCACAGCGTCTTAATGGAGAGAAATGCTCTGAGCTCAACGTGGTTGATAATAACACGTGTGAAGAGATGCTTGCCGTTGCTGCTTAATATGATGGGTTTGCATTTTCCATGCAAACACTGCTTCATGCACCTGCATATTTACTTTCTCACAGGAAATCCTGGTGAGATTTACAGCAGTAGAGGTTAAATATTAATGTGAAAATGGTCTTTAACCTAGAAACAGATACCAGTAAGAAAATGCATTAGTTATTATGCTTTTAGCGCCTCCTAAACTAAGCAGCATCGCTTTGATGCGTGTCCTTTTCACATCCGAAAACCTCACACCTATAATAATAAGTGAAACTAGTTATTATCGGTGCTTATGAAGGGGCACAAGAGTATATAGAAAAATCCCATAGTCTGTATATAAAAGCTGGTCCTTCCTGAAATGTAAAGTCAACGTCAAAATGCCGCAAATCTGTTTTTCTTTTTATTTACCAGCAGATGGAAAGCCTTTGGTTGTAAAACATTTGATTTTATAGAGGAGTACAGGAAAAATTTGCCTGAGCTCGCTTGATCTACAGCCTCACTGAACACTTTTCTGATGGGTCTATGGTCTTATTCTCTATTTTCAAGTTTGCATTTATACTACAATGAACTTGTAATTCCCATGATGTATGAGTGTGCAGTGTCGCTTAGATTCACAGTCAGATCTGCACAGTCTGTGCAGGATTTTTTAAAAATATTTAAGATAATGAATCTTAAATGTTGGTGCTACTATGAAAAACTGAAAGCTGGAAGAAATGTAATTACAGTACTGTGCAAAAGTGTCAAGGTTTATTAAAATGTGCAAACATAAATGAAATATGGTGTATGAAGCAAAGACAAAGTTTGTGGAAATCCACTGAGCTTCAAAGTCAATTTTTGGTATGGCCATCTTTGTTCTTCAACTCAGCCTGAACTCTCTTAGGTAAGCTTTCTAGTAATCTCTTGTAGTTGTGTTCAGGAGTAGTTCTCCAGGCTTCTTGAAGGACATTCAAAGCTCTTTTTTTGGATGTTGGCTGCCTTTTGTTTCATTTGATCATAAGAAGATCCCACACTTCATTAATGTTGAGATCTGGGCTGTGTTCATAATTCCATCAACACACTGCTCCATACCACTGGCTGTGTTTTACAGATAGCTGTAGACACTCACTGCTGCATCTCTCTCCTGCCCTCCTCCATAAATACTGATGTTTATTTTAACCAAAAATTTCAAATTTTAAGTCATCGCTACTTAAGACCTGCTGTATTCAATCCACTTTTTGTGTAATTTGGTACAGCTGAGTGATTCCCTTCCTTAAGAAGGTCTTCTTGACATTTCTTAAGGACATGACTTTCAGATGCTGTTCATCTGCTATAGAAAGTTTTTTTTAAGGATACACTCCACACCATGCTGAGATATGCCGATTTTCAGCTAACAGATTCATAAAGTTTCTCTCTAATAGCTCTCTGTGAATCCATTTGTGCAAAGCTAGTATTTGATTGCTGTCAAACCGTGTTATACTAGGTTTTCTATATAAAGAAATGGGAACAAATTATGTGTTTTAGCAACAGACTGGTAGCATAAAATGCCTACAGATACAAATTAAAATTGGTTCTTTGCTAAGTTGTCTGTTTTGTGCAGACACAACACTGGTTCATCCCTTGAGTTAGGTGCCTTTTTATGCTTGAATGATTCATATGTCAGTTTTAAACGGCTAAACAAACAAAACATTCCTCTGCAAATGGTCAGGCACAAGGATTAGACTGCAAATGAATGGACTTTAGCAATTCTTTTCATTGAATAGATTATATCATATAAATAAAACCTCAGAAACAATCCCTAATGTCTTTTTAAAGAGAACATACAGCTAGTTGATACCCAATTTGAATTGCTGCCCTCTGGGAGGATGCCCAATGCATCAAAATAAATAATATTTACAGCTATATTCTTCATTTGTCTGTAGCCTAAAAGGAGTGTAATTAACTTGTAGTTTGTGTTCCACTTAATGTAACGAGTTATGCTTTTTTGGATTACACAGCAATTTTTATGTAACTACTCTTTGACAGTTGCACAAAGATGTAAAGTGGTGGCTTTAGATCGTTAAGTGTCAAGTGTCATAGAAAAATGAAACCAGATTAAGTACCATTGAGTTTTTGGTCAATAACGTAGTATTTATTATGAATTACAAAGAAAACGTAGAATACTGTAGACTGCATTTTTAATATGTAAACTTTGAAAGTATCTATAGTTACAAATGTGATGCTGATCAAAACTGCTTTGCTTCTCACCTCTGTCCATCCATTGAGGGGGTACAGGTGTACTCTGGGGGGTAGTATGGCGGTGGGGGAATGGGAGGAATAAACTCATCAAAGTCCAGTGTTTGGTGGAGGATTGTTCCGTGGGGGGTCATACAGTCAGCATTCAGGGCTCGAGCTCTGTGTGGCATAAACTGAAAGCAGCAAAAAAAATTAAAAAAAGAGGCATTATTAAGTTGTCTTTGTAGGTTCTCAGTCATCCAGGTCATACTAATCTAAGGAGCTTGAAAAGAAAAGCGACTGGACTTCTTTAAGTTTCTTGAAGACGTTTCACCTCTCATCGGAGAAGCTTCTTCAGTTCCAAGACCAAATGGAGGGGAGTCCCAGGTGTTTAAGTCCTACTAGGAGCTGTCCCTTAAGGAACACTATTAATCTATGTCCAAAATGTGAATGGATGCCAATGTTCACATTTTGGACAGAGAAGACAGATGGTTTAAAAGAGAAGTCAAAGAAGCCATCTATGACCACTGTGAACAACCATCCTTGAACAGAGCGGGTGGCTTACAACACAATATGTCACTTACATGCATTCGGATCTCTGAACACAGTCTAACTGATGCAAGTGCCGTGCATGGGGCCAGCTTCTTTTCAAAGGCTCTTTACTCAGCCTTTTCTAAGTGGGACAACTTTCCAGTCACAGTCAACCTGCTTTTCTAATCTCCAGGCTGCCGCCGCTGCTATTGACTCGGCTAAATTTACTGAGCTAAACAAAAGGTTGACACCCTTTGTAGCAAATGGGAAATGAGGCCATTCTTGGAAACTCGACTGGTGGAGATAAGACAGTGCTTTTTTTTGTCCTTTGCTTCTCTGTGAATCAATACTTAGAAGTCATGATGTTCAGCAGCCAAAGGTTTTCCTGCTTTACTGTTTGCTCTTATCAAACAGTATAATTTCCTACTCTCATATAGTTATCTAACTCGTGCACGGCATGTGTGATGTCTTATATTCAGCTGAACCAACAATAAGGTTAAAATTCTCCTGATTGATTTCATGATTGATTTGTTATTAGACTGTAGCAACAAAAGGCATTAGCACCAAAATGCATTTATATCTACACTTCTCCATACAAAGAAGTCTGAGGAAGATCTATGTCTGCTCATCAGACATATTATGCTGAGCACTGAAGCAGGGTGTGCTCTGATTTAAGGCATTAATTCAAACTGTGAATGATTTTCCTCTTCCATTTACATTCTTAAATGCTGTATAATTCAAACAGCCTATAATAAATGTACTCATGCCCTTTGTTATTAATTTCTCTTGTTTAATCAGAATAAATATGAGAGCTAATTGGTAGTCATCAATAAATTTTTTTGTCTTTGTCTTGCTATTTCTTATATTTTATAAAATAGATTTTAAAAAAAAACAAGTAAATTAATATCATGTTTGCATAAAGTCAATTTTTTATAATCATATTTTTTTGCACTAACACTTCTAATTTCTTCAAACCTTACAAAGTTCACGGTAAAATGTCACATAAAGGTGAAAGCACCAGTTTTAATGTTGAGACTCCTTTAATCTTTCAGTAGGGTCTTTACCTTACACTCTAAATCGCCTTTGAGGTGCCTGCTGTAGTGATTTGGCACTATATAAAAAAAATGAATTCAATTTAACACATATCGAAAGCTCTTGAAGACTGCAAAACTATTTTTCTTATCTCTACGTTTTGGGCTGTTGATGTGTTTAAAGGAATGAAATAACTGCTTTTGGTGTGCAACTCAGATGAATTTGACCATGTTAGTTCTGATTAAAACTACTATCCTAAAACAGATCAAATCTGCAGCAATGTTCCTGCTGCATGCCCTGATGATAGCAGGAAAAAAATGCACGTTTTTAACTGCAGGACGGTCACTGAAGAGTGAGTTAAGTCAGCTACCGTTGCCGTCTGCCTTTCGATCACACTCACCATCTGCAGCACATCAGTCGAGACCATCTGCATACAGCACATTGCAGTGGCTAGAGCACACACAATGGTGGAGATGACGTTAAGGGCACATACACTGAAAAGCAGCTCCTAAAGGAAAGAGAGAGCAGAGGAGGAGGCTGTTAGAGCAACAAGAAACATAAGAGCAAAAAGGATATGAGTGACAAATAAAAGGAATTAGAGTCATGTAGGAGGGAAAGTGAGGAGGAGGAAATGGGAAGAAAAGATAGCCGGTATTATGAACAGTAAAGGCTGGGAATATGAGAACAAAAGGAGGCCTAAAGGTGAAGAAACTATAATAGGATAAGTTTAGGCACATAGCAGGGTGGCACTGCAGTAAGAGAAGCCTGGTTCTGTAAGACAACTACACAAACACTAATAAACTAGAGTGTTAATGCATTTAAAATACTTTTAAAAGGTTAAGTACCTTTAGAGAGAAATAGAACGCCTGTGCATTTTTGTGGATTGTTGCAAACACACTCTAAAGATCATTAAAATCCAGGGTAAAGCATGAACTTACAGTAGATACACACACACGCACACACACACTCACTCTGCCAATGCAGTGAACAGCAAGGGTACAAACCAGTATTGAATCTGTCAGCAAAATAAAGTGCATGCTGGTGAAATACTAGACCAGCATCTTGAATCAGAGAAAATACTTCATATGACTGCAGTCCCATTATGCTGCTGTTTGTGCTATTCTTTTAGACAAATGTGGAAGAAAATCATCCGTATTGGCTATTACGATCATATTTCATATATTTAAGTGGCTCAGTTTTTCCAGTAATATCGGCTCTTGGTATGTCTTAACAAATAAAGCTGTAATACGGGTGCTGCATGAATTAATTTCCAGAAGACATGGGAACAACATCTGTTTAAAAATTAGCTCAGGGAATAGCAACTGTCTGGCACACACAATGCACTGAAAGGACAAAGGATGACAGCACTTTGTAATGTTCATTCAAAATAAGATAAACTAAACACACTTTTTCATATGTGAACAAAAGAAGTCTGAAGCACGATCTGTCCACTCATGTGCTTGAATAGAATCCTTTAAAGAAAAGTCCAAAGGGTTAATCTGATAGATGGATTCACTTCCCGGGATTACTATTAGGAAAAAAAAGACAGTTAAAAGGAAAGGAGGGAGGGGAAGCCGAGATGGGTGGATGTGTGGTAGTATTAGGAGCAGATTAATTTTTTTAAAAAAAAGAAAAGAATTGAAGGTTTTTTTGTTCATTATTATTATTATGATTATTTAATATTTTTAGGATAAAGTCAAAATTTGGAGAAAAAAATCTAAATGTGGTGATTACATTTTTAAACAGCCACCGTGTACAAAATGCCAAAATGCCTTGCATAGATGAGTTAGTGAAACAACTTGATCAGCTTTCATTTTCTGCCTGTGGTACGACATACCTCCTGTTCACTGCAAGAGGGTGTAACCCTCGATATCCTTGCATCTGTCCATTGCCAGCTACATCATTTTGCATAAGTCCAAGAAACTCTTGCAAGTTTGTTTGTTTGTCTCTTTCTGCACCATCTCTTTAACATCTTTACACTTCTCACCATGTTGTGTGCTAAAAAGAGAAATAATTTCCTTGTTGCTAAAACTGATTCTTAAGTACAATTTCACCAACTCATCTACATAAGGAATTTTATGCAGGGAGCAGCAGCTGTGGCAGTTGTTTGACTTGAAACAGCAGCTTCACATTTCAACTTTATTCACAGAGAAAAACAACTGGAGTTGTGTTTTCCAAGTCAACCCCCGTGGACGTATGCAGGTGCACAGACACACGATCACAACGATACCAAACTGCCCTGCTGCCGGCACAACTAACAGGTGCATTCAACAAATGTGTTCAATTAAAATATATCAACTTCTTAAAGACAAGAAAAGAAGAGAGCTGAAACTCGCTGTGGACTTTCTGTGGACACAGGAAGCTCCCCAGCTACCATACAAAGTGGTTTTCCAGCCTGTCGCACAGATTATTCATCGGATTCACGAGGCGCATAATTATCAGTGACATTAGAAACCTCAACTGGTGTTAGGCCCACAGAGAGGACGGCCACCTCACCTGCTGAGGTTTATCAAGTCATGCAATGCAAAAAAAAAAAAAAAAAAAAAAAAAAAAAAAAATGCCCTAATGGATATAAGCCAAATAATCTTTTATATAATCAAATTGATCTTAGACTTAAAAAATAAATAAATAAAAATCTGCCAATTGTGCACGGCTTGAATTCCTCACAGCTAGAAACAGTAATAATAATAATAACAACGAACCTTAAAACTACAAAAATATGAAGATATTTGTTCTTACTGCAGCTCGATACCCAGTTATTTAAAATAGACTCTATCTGCATTTTTCCAAGTACATTTAAAGCTTCTACAAAACACATATAAACACACCCACACTGCCATGTGACGAGGCCAGTACATTGAAGTTTAGAAGCCTGTGATAAAGAACAACCCGCTCTAACCCCTGAGGCACAGCTGCCCCAAGTGCATGTGAAATTTCAGTGAATGCAGTGAAAACACAACCTCAGAAATGGCTTTAAATCACTTGTGAAACCTGTTGAAAGTTTTCAAAATGACATGGACACTGAGACTTGATATTGGAGTAGATCAGCACATGCACTTCAGTGGCCTGTTATCAATGGTACATCAGTAAAATGTCCCTGATGATCACCAATACAAGCAAGACAGCAACTTCCTTTGGAAAACATTTATGTGGTGGATTGTTGATTGCATTGCTTTATATGATGGATATTTGATGCATCTAGATCATATATTAGGAAAAAACAATATATATGTTTTGACCAACCACAACCTTGATCAAAATGATAAGAACATCCACACTGAAGGAGGTTTGGAGGAAGTGTGGCGAGTTGATACAGCTATACAGTTTGTTACGGCTTTGTGAATAAAAATGTGTTAACATTGACACGGCATCAGTATAGGGAATAACAATATGTGAGTTAAATCCCATGTGATTACTGGACAGTCTTCAAAGATATGCTAACAACTAAAAATAGTAAAACACACAATGAGACCCTAAAGAGTCTCTCTGATTGTAATTTGTTTGATTTTGGCTGCAAAATAACAAACCCTATGATTTACCAGCTTAGTAAGAAAAGGGACAAAATGATTTCATGCAGTCGCCCCTCGTGTATTATCTTTACACAAAATCAGCAGGTTGATGACTCAGTAAATGAGCGAGTTTTCTCAGTCTTAAAATTTGAATAACAAACTTAATCTTCGAGCCATTTGCTCAAGATGATATTAATATGCTCAAGATTATCTTTTGATCTCATTTAATTGAAACAAATTTTTGTTTTTTGTTTTACACCAGGGTGTGCTGCACTTTTAAAGAGAGGTGCGTGTTTTGAGAATGCACGTCTACACTAAAGACAAACAAGACACAAGGGAAACACACAGCATGATGGAGAACATGACGAAGAATAAACGCAAACTGAAGGTTTAAATAGACGAGGAGATTAGGGCAGAGTGGACACACCTGGGAACACAGCTGAACAGAATCTAGCTAATGAAGCAAGGGGACGCAAACCTGAACATAACACACATGAGACGATAAAACAAGAGGAAAAATATACTGAAACCAGGACTAAAACATAAGAACTTGACAGAACTAAACGAGAAACCAGATGGCAATGGAGACAGGACACAGAGAGAGCACATGCACATGAGAGCATGACTGGGGAGACAGAAAGGGATCACAACAGATGATAACTAAATATTGCAAAGGAAACAAAAGAAATATTATACTGAAAGAACTAGATATAAAGCTAGAACATACACTACATTTCGAAATCCAAAGAAGCAAATCAAGAACTTACAGAAAACTCAAAACATCCAAAAAACTCACAACCCTGGCTCAACAACCCATGGGGCATGACAAATAGATGACAACTCGAACAGACCAATAGTTACTTGCCTACTCCTTTTAAAGTTTGTATCATAAAATAAATCATTTTAGCATCTTCAGTGTTCAGAATTACCAGCCCTGCCACTGTTTTTCAAACACACTCAATAGCCAGCATCTAGTTGCCAAAGATCAAGCCTGTGTGAGCTGGAAGTTTAAAGCAGAAATGATGCCAGTTGGAACCAAAATGAGGTTGTGCAGTGCCAACTATAAAATGCAGCTAATACATGTTTCCCTTGGAAAATAACAGTTTTGAAACATGTTTTGTGTCGGAGGAAAGTCTGGATGGAGCGCAAGCCTGTCTGACATTTTAAGCATGAATAATCACCACAAGCCGGCCATTAGAACAGAACTGGTGAAAGAAGACTATTATTGCTCTATGAGTGCATTGAGAACTGCTTTCATTATTAACAGAGTGAAGAACATCAGTTTTTTACAATATGGCTCACATACCACTGTTTTTGCATATTTATCCCATTTACAGTTCACAGTAGTGCTAACCCTTCTGCTGGGTAGATTTGTGGATTTTCTCTCACTGAAATGAAAAGTGAAGGCAAACATTTCACATATTGAATTGTATTGTTTTTTCTATCTAGGCAATATGTCTAAAAATATTTGTTGAGGATCAGATAAAGAATTGCACATCAGAAGACCAATGTCCTTTATTTCTGAAACCCCTACAGCTAGGCTCAGCTAGGATATCAGAACATTTTTTCCCCTGTGCACATTCAATCTCTTACAATAATAATTATTATAATTGTAATAATAGAACAAATACAGTCCTACTGCCTAATCTGGCCACAACCTTTCTGTGGCAGAGGGCTTAATTGGTTTTTCACATCACTGATCCTCAATTGTTATCCCTCGAACCGTGAAGATCTTGTCCAGACACAAACTAAACATACACCTCAATTAGCTGCTCCCACTGGCTGACCAAAATACATCCGTTTCAAAGGTGCACCTGGCTTTTATTCAACCGGCTCTGAGTTTCTGTTAAAAAGTCTTTTTTGACCTCTTTTTGGCAGGCTAAAAAAGCTCTTCATGGGATCTGAAAGAAAATCCTGGACCTCCTTTAGGAAGAGCTACAGCAGTTTAAACTCCAGTGACTGAAAGCAGACGATGTTCTGGTCCCAGAAAGTGTTAAATATTTAGAAAAGAAGAGTTTTATTCATGACCCGAAGATCTAACCTTTGTCATTGCTCCCAGTTTCTTTTTTTTTTCCTAGATCAGTGGTTCTTAACTTGGACTCCTGAGATAAACATTGTTATTGCATCAGTGTAGCTGGTCTAAAGACATAGCCTGACTCCTTGCTGACACTTTTTTATCCAGATTTCATGAGCTGAATGCAGGACTTCAGACCCTCTCTGATAAAACTGATGGATGGATCAGAAAACTGTTGTTGTAGTTCACTAGGGCAATGATGCTTTCCCATTACTGGATGAGTTTCAGAGCAAAAACAATATGTCGACAGCTGACAAGCAGCTTGTCGTCAGGGCTCACTTCAGCAGAATACACGTGCAGTTTCATGAGTATTTTCAGTGAGAAGCAGGTAGTCAGGTTGGATTAGAAACCCTTTTACAGCGACAACTCTAACACGAATGCCAATTGAATTAGAAAGTCAATGATTGATGTGGCAGCCGATAAGGCTCTGAAGTGGAGTTTGCAGAGAAGCCATTAACTGAAATTTTAGATGATGGTGCTAGGTGAATACAAAAAAGTAGGTTTGCACTCATAAAAATGTGAATGAAAAAGGCAGAAAAGCAAAAACTGGGAAACCCTGCAGTGCTATTCAGTCTTTGTGTGACAGAAAAACAATTTGCCCAAAACCTCTTTGGATTCAACCACGACTGCACATTGTATTGGGTTTTCTGAAAATTTGCAGTGATATATGCAATATATGCATAAGGAACTCCTAAACTTTGGTTTTTGCCATTGTGTAGGGTACTGCAAAAATATGTAAGGGGTTTGGAAGCATAAACACCTAAAAGAAGAAAATCCTCTCCTCACCATTTTTTATGGATTCCTGCCTGAAAACTTGTATGAAGATACAAGTTTAAAACTCACAAAAGTTTAAAACTCATCCCCTTATCATTCAAAGACATACTAATGGCACACAGGAACTCACATTTGGCATCAGTATGAGAGGGATTACAGTACCTATCCCTAACTCCAAACACCAGGAAGATGGTGGTCTTTACAAATATTTTATTATGCTGTCCATACAGGCAAAGCAAAGCAAAGAGGTCTGGTCTTTGTGCTCTAAAGAACCTTGCATAGAGGGTAACAAAAGATACCAGCAAGACAAGTCTTTCACTGTGACTCTAAAATCATTATTTACCAAGAATACAAATAGAGAATATGTCTGGGAATATAGTCTTGCCTTGCTGTTGGCAGATGTTATCCTTCTGAGTTTTACATGTGGAAGGTGCCAAGGCAGACAGAGAAAATAAGCAGCAAATACAATGAATACAAAATCACTCTGCTGACTTTTTGATAACACTGCTGAATGCAACACACACACACAAAAATCGCTGGCAACACTTAGCTAAAAGCAACATAGTTGTTTAAAAAAGATTGATCCACTGTGTACCCCTGCAGGGAGTGCAGAGGTGCAACTCAGTACCATCGTGTAATAGATACACTCTTTGTGAGTTGGCTGACTGTCAGATGTTCTCTGTTGATCATCTAAGTATCCTGCTGTGCAGCTTTGACAGTAAAGACTCTACCCTGAGACAAAGCTGAGATTATAGTAGCACACAAACCTGTGTCTAACCACTGCATGTACTGCAGCACTGAGTGATTTTTCTCAGCGCAAGAATCAAGAAATATTTACGATGGCTTTGTGTGAGTTCGAATTTGGTTGTGCATCTGCCACACAGATGTGAGAAGATGCATTTCTTTGATTTCCCTTGTGACTACAGCATTCACGATGCCACCATAAATCCTGCCCGGCAAAGAAAAATAATAACGCTGCCAACACGTAAGGGGTTTAGCATGGCTGCTCAGCAGATATTTAACCTCTGAAAGATACCTTGCCCCAGGTCAATCAGGTTAGTGAATAAGGTTACACATCCGCCCCTTTACAGGAAATCGCAAATTACCTCAATACTCCCCCTCACTGATGATTTATAGCCCCGGGCAGAGTAATGAAAAGAAAAATGGGGTGGAAATTAATGTGCCAGCACAGAGCGAATGACAGATATTAGCAGCAACGGTGACTGGTTTTATTTTATTTATTTATTTTTTTAAGAAAAGCGCTACTGCTGAGTAACAACAACTAATAAGCGAATGAGAAATCAATTTTAGTCAGTCCACCTGCTTTTATAATTCAGGACTCTGTGTCGTTTAGTGATCGAGGTACTATATGAGTTCATTAGAGTCAGCGGTCGTCTAACAGCCATCTGAAATAGCCGGAGACTTGGGGGACCTGTGCGTGACAGCTTCCTCACAGACATAACTCAATACATCTGACTTCTTTGGCACTTAATAAAGGTTTATAGCACCAATTCTCCATCTCTTCCAAAGAGTTATGATTACAGTGACAAATGTAGTTGATCTTTCCTCTTTTCATAAGCATGCTTCATCCTGAGAAGTCTTTTATTTGGTTATCAATGTTTTATAATCAATCAAGGATATAAAATGAATGGATATGATTGTCGTTATGCAATAACGGAGCAGTAGGACAGATTATATATCATTCCCTCTTACGCTGCGAGTCAAGATAATCTACCGAGGTCATACTCTTGCAAACTAGAGCCAGCCCAGAGTAGATACATACTGCATACTAAGAGGTCTGCCTATTGGGGAAAGACAAATGCTTTTGCTGCTTTCTGCTCAATTAATCTGAGAAAGAAATCCTGCATTGTTTTGTATTGTTCCCTGATGCTACAGTAAGAAAAGAAACTCTGAAACATGAGGTTAGTCTGGTGACTCTCAGAGGATGTAGCTCTAAAACCAGCATGTTGACCAGCTACAATTCGAACTACGGAACCATATCTGTAGGTTTGTTTGATCACAAACAAAAACATCGGTCAAAGACACAAAAGAAGATTTGATAGAATTCATCCTGAAAGTATTAATCTCAGCAATTTAACCAAAGTTGTTGAGATGTTTCACTGAAAATCGCAACATTCTCAGTCTTGGAACTATTAATATCTGTACAAAACTTTGGTAACACTTCATATGCATGACCTGCATCTAAGGGTCCCATTCCCTGTAATTAAAAGGAATATCAGGGTATGTTAGTTCTAGTTCTCTACAAATACTTAAAGGTAGGTTCACTAGAATAAAGTTAAAGGAAGAATAAAATAAAAATAAAGGAAACAACGAAACAATTATATTGTAAGTACATTTAAGTACTGTAATTTTTATGTATTGCATAACCTCAGGTATTTTACCAGAAAGCAGACACAAATTATTCTGTAAGTAATTTTAAGTGCTGTGTAAGTAATTTCGAGCGGAGCATACCTTCTGGTTATTTTACAAGAAAACTGACATATATTATAGTGCAAGTAATTTTAAGTTTTACATTTTCATTATCCTGATGTGCATGGCGATGTTCTATTATAAAAATGTCCCTTTCTTTTACCAATATAAATTTTATAAGGACTATTCTCCCTTTCCAGCTTAGAAGAAAAATAAATACCATAACAATTTGCCGGCCTATGTGACTTTATACTGATGGAGCCACGTCTGGCTTTTGTCCTTACCGTGTAATTACATGGTAATTTCAAATTAAGTACATTGATATTCCATTTAATTTAAGTGGGAAAACACTCTTAGATGCAGACCATATTATAAAACGTTACCACAATTTCATCCAATAGTTCTTCAGTCTGGACCAAAGTGTTGCTCTCCACTGAATGATACTGACGTCACATGAGCCATGACGTAGCATGACTAAAAATAGAGAGGGAAGATCATGAAAAACAACATTTGCAGGTGAAAAACAAGCACCTGGAGGTGGTTTATGGATCCAAACTGAGTTTTCCCTGAAACAGTTCAATCAGACTTCAATTTCCAGCTCTGGATTGCAAAAACACAAGAAGGCAAGTAAATGAATAAATGATGGGTGTTTTAAAAAAGGCAGCTGTTTGGATTTGTGTCTCAGTCTGGCCTCCCGAAAGTCTCTAAAAATGTGACATCACTGAGTTAAAGCTGGCCATGACGGTTTTTGCCAAACAAATGCCAGACAAATGTAAAGTGTAGTTCAGTCATACAGAATGTTTTTAAAAATACCAGTCACAATATACAAACAGACACACCTTGAGACGTATACGTATCGTATTGCAGTCCCTCAGTGGATTCAGCTTCAGCGTCTCTCCCAGGCTGTTGCAGCTCGAACTTTGCTTCTGTAGCTCGCAGCATACACACACTCCATCGCTGTCAAACTTGAGCTGGGGGGGTGAAGGAGAGAACACACATCCGCACTCATGCATGCATGCCACATACACGGAAACACACAGACACACAGACACACACACACATACACGCACAAATCAGGCCTGAGCTTGGTTTTCTGATGTCACTTTTTTCTGAAGATGAGTGACGAGCGACATATTTACCCCTGACAAACATATTCTCAGTTAAAGGGCGTGTAATCAAAAACTTTGATGACAAAGTTCACACGTGAGGCACAAAACGTATTTCGCTGTGATTGAGAAAGGCACCTGCACATGCATAAAGAGACAAAGGACTGTGAGATATGATGAGCTTCCCAGTAAGGGACAACGGTAGAGCGTACCTCTGCTATGTGTCCCAGATTGAGAGAAAGCAGGACATGAACCCAACAAGTATGGGTTAATTACATTGGGGAAAGGAGATGAAGAACATTAATATTTCAGTCACGACTGTGGGAGGGTCTCTGGGGAGCCACATAAAGCGGTGAAGTTGGTGTAGTCGGCTGCTCCCACTTGCATAAGGACAAAAGCTGCTTATAATGTGGAAGCGCTCAGGTTAGTGGGTTGGGTGCTAGATGAATCACCAGGGGCTGCTTCAGTCATGAAAAAGATAGAAACCCCTGGTACTATGAATTGAATTAAAAACAAATCAACTAGGAATCTCATTATGTAAATCTGCATGATGTTTTGATTGTCTTGTGAAATGGGAGCTCATCCTTTTCTACTCCACTCAAATACCTAAAGATACTTCAAGCTAAAACCGGTTGTGCTTGAAAAGTGCTAATTCATAGTTCCATTCAGATATGTCCGAGGTAGAGATGTGACAACATCAAATTTTCACTCTGCTGCTATTGAGGCCAAATACAATCACAACATTCATAGAAATGCTGGAAAAAATGGTTACAGATGACAAATCCATCACCATCACCCAAATGTCATAACACCAAAAATGTAAAGAACACCAAAGCATCCTAACATAAATAAAACAGCTGATATATTCAGATGTTCTACAGATATATATACACTACAGCGAGGCTAAAATAGTGCACCAAAGTGCAGTGACTTAATCAGGTCAGCCACAAACTGTAGAAACACCTGTGAGTCAAAGTGCTTGGCACCACAGGCTAACAGAGCAGCTAGCTCAGAGCGCTTAAGGGGCAGAGAGGAGCAAAGAAACTGCAGGAAGAGAGAAGACAACAAATCTGGAATTATATTTTAAGAAAGTCCTTTATGGTCACATTAGGGAAAACAGTGGTTGAGACAGCAGCATGAGCAAAATTATTGTGACAGTGTGCAATAAACTTGCAATCTTGTTGCCAGAGAAATGAATGCTTTGAAAACTGGAACTTGGGGGGGGGGACTTTGCATTAAGACGGTGATAAAATGGTGAATCTGGTGACACCAGTCTGTTATTCGTTTGCGACTGAATAGGGTCAAGTTGGCAGTTACATGCTATCTCTTTGAGATGACAACTGACAATTAAATCAGTGAAAATTGCAAATCTGTTATATACACAAAAATTCACATTAACTGCTTAATTTAATCGTCCTGCCAGAAACCCGGAGGTTTGACAATTTAACTGCAAAATGATATAGAAGCTCACCAACCTTAATTTTATTTTATAGGAATATAACCAGGATGAAACCAGCGTTGAATCCCCTGTTGCAGACGAGTTGCATTGATCACTGCAGACTGACTCCAACTGATTGCAGTGTGTTAGCAATCTGTCTGTGTTTATAAATTTACCAATCTGTCGGAGAGTGACTGCAATTCGGGTCCAATGCAGTGATTGTTTGGAGACAGGTTGCCTCCCACAAGGATACCTGTGATCAAAAGTGGCTGCCCAGAGGTTGAGGGTGTTGCATGCTCAGTAACTTCTTGCAATTGACTGCCAAAAGTGAAAAAAAAGTTTACTGCAATCCCTGGGCAACCACCGATTTTTTAGCAGTCAGAAAGAGTTTGCTGTCCTATTTTTACTCTCATGTGAGTGAGCCATTAGTTAGCCATAGCTGTGTGCACACTCAGGCTGCAGTCTAGTAGTTCATGAAAAGTAAGAGTTGCAGCAAACTGGAACGTGTGACCATAACTGTCCTGGTGTTTGATTAATTCTCTGAGTATCATGTGTATTTTTAAAGTGATATTTATTTTTTACTTTTAATTATCTTTCAGGAACTTTCCTCAAGACATTCAGTAAGTTGAGTTAGAAGTTCTCCCAGCTTTCACACCTCTGCCCAGCTGACCAATCAAAGCATGAAGTGGATGTAGACGTCAGGACAACAGTTTGACAAAGTTACATATATTGCTGGTGACGGCCGTTCCACCAATTCTGACATTAAAACATTTGGGGAGCGGGAATTTCCAACAAGAAGTGACAAGCGCTTCTGGTGGTGTATTTTGGGCCCTTTAATGTATCTGTATGCTTGAATGCACCGTTACAGTCAGGGTTTCTCACCGTCTGCTGTGTTTGTTTTGACCACACTTTTTAAAAATGTCTCCCAACTTTATCGGAGTGAAACAGAAAGAAAAAAAAATCATTGGCTTTCTCTTTCAGAGTTGTTTATCTATTTTATTTTAGCTCTCTGTGATTCTGGCAGAGATGGATGTGTTTATTGGGAGCCATTAGTCATCAACAGACAAATAGTTCAGCTGACTTTTGGTGCTGACTCAGTCCTACAGCCTGTTTGGAACAGAAGCGCTGCCCGTCAGCCCATCGTGTGCTCGCATTCGTAGATGTAGGCTCACATGCAGACAACACGTTTCTATTAGTCACTGATGCCATCACTCACTCTTCATTATCCCTTTCGACCATATATGTTGTTTTCACTTCTATTCACAGCCTTAGTGCATACCCCTACAAATGTTAGTGATAACATATCAATATTAGATCCATTACTTATTATTGACTGCTAGTGGGTCAACTCAGGTGTTCATTCTGGTGACAAGGGGTTATGTAGAATTCTAGACATGAAAAATGTTGATTGGCTGCTCTGTTTGGTAAGACATACTATTCAGCAAATGTAAGTTTTGATTGGATTTGATGTCTGTGTGCTCTGATTTTACTAACTTATTCATGAAAACAGGAGCTTTTTTCTTTATTTTGTAAGAGTCAAGTTCAATACTAGGTTCAATACACTGTCTAATCACTACAGATCAGAAACACTGCATCGTTTCTTCCAATTATCTTTAATTAAGTTTAAGCCTCCAAAAACGATAGCCACATTAAAAGATTAATGTCTTTTTTGGAGTGTACTGCAAAGCTGGAGCATGCATGGGCTAAGGTCCAGTTGGTCTCACCAGCTGACAGTCTTCCAGAGAGTTGACAAGTTGAGCGTTCTGGCAAGAGAGGATGGAGCCCGCCAGGTTTAGCATCACACAAACTGCAGACAGCAGCATGAAGAATGTGATCTGTGAGAAAAAGAGAGAAAGAAGAGAGAAAATATTTGAATCATAATGGTATTAATGGCAAATTGTCCCTGCTTGTTGCTACTAAAATTGATTCAGCACTTTCTGATACTGTTGCTGAAAGTAGCAGAGGCGCAGTGTACTTCTCTAATCAATCGTTACTCACAGTGACTCTAACGGATCACCAAAGAGGAAATTAGCTCTGATGTCAGGAGAAATCAATAACCTGTTCCCCCTCAGGCCTCCACAGTCTGAAGGCAAACAATGACACAAGAAACAACTTACTGAGGGATTGAAATTCTAAACTAATTTCTGTGTTTCTCAACATCATCACAGCTGTGAAGCAGCTCATCTCTCTCAGACACACATGTACAACCTCAACAGATGTAATATTGTTTTACACTCTAAACCAGTGGTGGCGGCGCTCCCTCAACCCCGTTTTCCTGGGGGTAAAGGTTTCTTTTTTATTTTCTTGGATATCAATCCTGTTTGTGGAAACATGGCTTCTATTCCTGCTACTTGAAATTACAGGTCAAGCGTAAAAGAAAATAGTTTTAAAAATGACTCCAGTCAGTTTTTTCTGGCCAGGAAACTGCAAACCAGTCCCCTGCATTATGTACCAAAACTGACACCCCAGCTTCAGCTGATTGAAAACTGTAATATGGATCAAGTTTTGCAGAGTGTTGGGACACTGGAACAGCATTGGCCGAGGACACTGAGGTCACTAGAAGGAGGAGTTCGATGCGCAAAAAGGTTATTGGGAACACACATAAACAGATGGAGAGGAGGAGAGAGAGACAAGGAGGTGGAGAAGGGAAGGAGCTGGAGGTGGCATGTAATAAACAGATGGAGCGATAAGTTTAAGTGCTTTTTTCCATGGCAGAAAATTGAAAGATTGAGGGGCTGATGGGAAAGCTTGAGGAGCAACTCCTTGGATGGCAGAAAGCAAATAAATAAATAAATAAATGGAAGGAAAAGAGTGAGGATGAATGCAGACAGAAGAAAAAAGAAACGAAGGAGACAACCGATAATAAATGGGGACAGAAACATGCAGGGGAGGAGACAGACAGAGCATGACTCTGGAGTCCCATGGTGCATCGGTGGTAATGATGTGTATATCTTCTTAATTAGTATTTCATTTGAATGTGATATCAGCTGTCTGGTTCGGTGGCTTAATAGCTGCGCAAGAACAATACCAGACTGAGCAATCTGGCCTTCAAGAAATGTATTGTTAAAAAAATTTCTATAAGTCTAAAACAAGGAGCCTGTCTCGTATATGTAATACCAACGTGGCACCACGCATGTTTTTGAAGTTCTGCACTGCAAGGACACAACTGCGCTCAGTAACTTGCTGCCCGACCATTGGTGACATCTTGAGAGACATTAGTCAAAAATAGACTTCCCATCTGTTAAAATAAAAAAAAAATGTTTCAAAGTGGATGAAAAAACATGTCTGACATGAAGGACATAATGTTGTTTCAACCAAACAGCACAGGATGGCCACGTGCCGTGAGCAAAATCCTTGCTGTTGTTGTTTAAATGCAGTTATAATCAGCATAATATTTGGATTCTTCCATCAGCAGACAAACATGACAGTGTCTCTGGTGAATGGATTTGGATATTGAATGAATCACAATCTGCAATACAAGCTGGACATGCAGCTGAACACTTTGTCTAACAACAATCACCACAAGGACAGACACAAAAACAACGACTCTAAACTCCTTATTGTAAATTATTTTTAATTTACTAAATCACTGTAACCTAGTCATTTCCCAGCTTTTCTGATAAATGATAATTATATCTTCTTCTTCTCCTCAATCTTTCCGTTTACATTAACAGCAACCTGTTGCACAAACTGAGAGCATAATCACGTATGCGTCTTATTTCACTTACACCCATACTGACCTGTTACCAGTTAATCTAATTAGCTGCAAAATGTTTCCTTTTAGCACCACCTACTTTCTTACTTACCAGCCTTTTGTTGGCTCATTCCACGTTTTTTTTTTTTTTCTTTTTTTGCAATCAAATTCAAAATGAAATAAGCTAAACAAGCTTTTTCTTAACATGGTAAATTTTCTCACTTTGATATGTTTTCAACAATCTAGTTTTAATCAAATATGTGTTTATGAGAACTGCAAATTACTACATTCTATTTATATTTACAACTTACACAGTGTCACAATTTTTGGGGGGTTGCTCCTCTTCGCAAACAACTGCCAGTAATCTCCACCAACCACTCACAACTGGTTCATTAATAGGCATTTTTCCCTCATGACCAACGGATTAAGTCATCTGAGCGCAGTGATAATCTGTTTGATGAAAGTATAATGCCAAACAAATAGCTGTGGCGTTATACTGTAAGGATCATATTCTCTTTAGCTCAATAGTGTTATAATTCTTACAGTAAGAAACTGTTTTGTTTTTTATTTCACAATAAGTACAATTTTTTGATACTGTCAAATCTAGCTGTCAGCACTTTTCCATAATTTAACAGAAAAATTTCTTACAGAGTGAGTTTTTCTTCCTTTTAAGATGCATGGAAAATAATACGCAGCTATACATAAATCTAAACTGTACTGCTTGAGCTAATTTATAAAACAATAGCTAAATCATGAAAACACGTATATGCACACCGTATAGTGCTGTCAAACACACAGTCATATAGGGAATTTGATCAATTGTCTCCTTGACAAAACATTAGCTCATTATCATCGATTAGATGCATCTGTAAATAGCAGCTATGACTGATTTTCTGACTGCTGGACAAAGTGTGGAAGTGTCTGTGTACACAGGGCTGACATTTCTCAGCCAAACCAATGGGATCTGCCTGTTACGGTTTAAAAAAATAAACACACGGATCTACTGTTTCTGCTCATTCTTTGTGACAAGTGTTTTGAAACTATCTGAGGTTTGTGAAAAGCAACACCACTAATGCAAGGCTGTACTGCACTTTAAAATGTTATGACAGTTTTCTCTTGGCATCCTGGATTTATTATTCTCTATTCAGGTCGCACCCAGGAATGTTGAGGGCTCTTTTGGTGTGAAAATTAATACGGTATTGTAGATGAATATGGTAATAAGCAGAGAAACAGACTTTTTGTCAAAATATCCCCGATTGGTTCATCCTGTATTGACAGTAATAGTTAACATTCGCAGACGGCTGTGCTGCGGAAGTGAACAGGAAACAGAAGGCATTTTCATTAGTTCAACTGGAGCTGCAGGAGCATTTAACTTGAATGATGCCACGACAGAAAGTACCATGATGAGGTTGGTTATTGTAACGTGCAAACTGATGACAGTAAAAGCTCCTTGGCTGACACACTCGGCCATAAGTTGCACATTAATGAAACCACTTCGTGTTTGCCTTGTTGCCTGCTGAGCCAGTCAGATACAGTACTGTGCCTCAAACAATTACCAGCTGCAATTCAAACAGAGGAGAAAACTGTTTTTCTTTATCAAAGCTCCAGTGACTGCTGGAGTGCGCCGCCGTAATATCATGTTTCTTTAAAAGGATATTTAATTTCTAGTGGGCATATTTGCATAACTGTTTCGTGAATCTGTGTCAGATCTTACAATTACCCTTTATCTCAATATATGGCTACAATAAAAAGCACACAGCCATGAAACAGAAGAGCAGGTGCAGCCAACTTCATCGGTTCAGATTTACTATGCCGCTTGTGCAGACACCCAAGTGTGTGTGTGTGTGTGTGTGCGTGTGCGTGTGTGTGTGTGTGTTTCTATTTTAGAAAAGACCCCAAATAAATCCCTTTGATTTGTCCTCCCCAGGCCTGTGTGGTCGAGGCTCTCACCTGTGCACCACAATGTTTTCTCATTGCTGAACTGATTGTCATGCCTGGCCTCTCACAATACTTTCTCATTACCATGTAGGATCACACAGCACCATTAGCAGCTAGTCATTAATTACTGCTGCGCTGGCCTCTGCATGCCAAAGAGGAAAACACACACAAAAAAAGGCCACACACACGGCACTCGGTCGTGGCAGATTTACGCTGCATGTCATCATCACATCGTTTAACACTCTCTACGGAGGACAATACACCATAATACAATCACCATTCATCTCCATCAGACACACATAGATTAGCATATAAGGCCCAAGGTGTGCCGCTGTAATTCTCCATAACTGTCACTGAGGCTCAAATCATTTGGTTGCAGCTTAGCCTCTTAGTGTTCTGCATCCAGTTTGTTCTTCACATGCAAAGAAAAGTGATGATGCTTTTTGGATAGATGCGTGCATCCATCTACTTAAAATAAAATTGTAGTAGCTCTATTGTCCGGGGCAACATTTTCCCAAGAGTTTTCTATGGATTTCTTAAAGGACTGGAAGCTGCCTGATTGCCTGATTTATTTCTATGAAAGCTGCTCACTTTTCATACTCTGAAAAACACATACCATAAAAGAGTTCTTAACAATACTGATAAAAAAGTCAGTTGATTTGCATGGCGATCAGAAGTCATGCTGCTTCAGGTTTTCTGATTCGTATGATTAAAAAAGATGGGGCTTTCTATGTGATGAATATCCATCCATCCATCTTCATCCATTTTCATCCATCCATCCAGGTCTGGGGAGAGCTGGAGTCCGTCCCAGCTGCCACAGGGCAGGAGTACACCCTGGACAGTGCTGACTGGAACATCTGTTACTGTTACATCCATGTTATTCCGGAGCGTGGATGGTGAAATAGTCTTCACAGCCCAACACCACTCTGGGAGGTGTGTTTTTTGTCATATTTTATTTTCATCTCAAGAAATATCCCAACCAGCAAGTCAAGTAGTGTCATTCTATCAAAGCTGCTGGCGTTTCAAGGATGCTCACAATGACAGTAAGGCAGTGAGTCATTCCCAAATCATCAAAAATGCATGTTTGATACTCCTCTGCATTAGAAATTAAGGTTTAATCTTATCAAGGGGCATATTTGAAAACCAACCCAACTAGTCTGCAAAACACAAATTTCCACAATGAACTCCTGCTTGGCATATTTACAGTCTGTGCTACGCTAACCAGCTGTTGGCTGTAGCTGCAGAGGCGTGAGAGTCGCGTTGATCTTCTGGCCATCACAAATCTCCAAAATGCCAAACTAGTCCTTTAAGAATGTGGACTTTTAAAGGAATTAAGAAGTTGTCAATTCAGTGGTTTATACAAACACTCAACTAAAAATGCATCTTTAAAAATTCTGTCTAAAGATCGGGGCAAAAAGAGAAGTCTGTGCTGCAATCTCCACTTTTCTGTGTTAAAGCCCTTTTTGCATGTATGTGCTTCCATGACCACCATCACAAATAAGCCTTGTGCTGAAGTGCTGCACGTAGACTCACATTGCTTTATTATAAGCTTACTAAAGGTATTTAATTGAAAAAAAGATCAGAGGAAATCACCAAATGACAATGTCAGCAGTATTTTCAGCAGGAATAATGGAATATTTTATGGCCTGAAGCTGCCACATTTGCACAGCTGTCGTACAGAAAGTGCAGTAGGTTCTAACAAGACATTGTACAGTTGTGTGCAAATCTTTCTGGCAAATGAAATAAAATAAATAACACCAAAAACAGACATTAATATGAGCTTCTCCTAAATTTTTAATGGAGTTCAACTTGTTTTTTCATGAGGCATAGGTCACTACTGTAACCCCACCCATCACACGCTGTTAGTGGTGTGAGACACACAGCATTAAGCTCCATCTGCACATTTTCACGTTGTTCAGGTTAGGTCATATCAGAGCCTTCAGTATGTGTTTCTTGAAGCACAGTTTGAGTTCTGCTTTCATAACAACCAGTCTCTTTTCAGTGTCTGCTTCTTGTCTGGGTGCACGACATTTGCATCAAGAATTTGCTGATGTTGAGCAAAGTCTGTCAGTTTGGCGAGTCTAGTTTTTCTGCCTCTGGCTGCTACACAAGCCCAGTGCTTGGTTAATATTTAAGGAAGACTGAGAAAGCAAATCCTCTACCAAGGCCAATGCCCAATATGGAAATTTTCAGGAAAGGGAATCAGATGTGTACCGAAATTTAATGGCTTCTCCTTTTGCCCATGCACCACCTCTCCACTAAGAATTACAAAATTTGGCAATTTTTTAAAAATTAATCTAGCTGGCAAATTGTTGGTTAACTTAATTTTAACTTCATTTGTCCATATCACTTATTTTTAAACTACTAGCTCTTCCAGATGTTACGTAAGATGTTGAATTCTTTTTTTTTTTTCACATGCTACAACCTCATTTGAAAAGTAGGGTGTTGTAGTAACTGCATTAACAACCTAAGACAGACTAACTTAACATTAGTGTTTGCTGACTGTGCTGTACTTAATTTTTTTAACTTACAAAATGATAAGCATGATTGAAAACGGTATTTGCACAGCTACTCTGGTTTGTGGAGCGAGGCAGATGCAAAGGCAGAAATTCCAACAGCCATCGGCTCATCAAAGATGCACTGAAAGTGCAAACCACAGCATGTTATGGATTTCACAGTACACCTTGTACTCACAAATCTCACAGCTTTGAGTGGATATACAGCATTTTTAGTGTGTATGAGAACCATCAGAAGTCTGCCAGTTAGCTTTGTAATGATAATGCTGTAATACCCACTGTATATCAGTACCAAGAGGTGGTTTTTTAAAAAAACCAAGATCTAGGGATAGAAGTTACTGGATTTCAAAGATCTTAGTTTTTAGTTGGGGCTATGTTGAATCCCTAATCCAAACTAATTCACACTCGACACTGAGTGCTTAGAGCTGTCAAAACCTTAATATTGAAGCTCAGAGCTCAGCTGATGTTTTAACCAGTATTTTATTCAATCATAATTCATATCAATCCATTTCCTTAAAGTGGAGAGTCATTACTTTTACTTTATTTGGACATAAATCATTGATAAAATTGCTCTAATTCTCACTTATTTTAATACCTTAGTGAAGACTTTCCAAATTTTTTAACAGTGTTTTTCAACAAAGAAAGCATTAATCAAGTGAATTGGAGTCTTATTTAGAAGAAAAGACAAGTTAAAGCAGGGAATGATTTATGATGTGTCTTATCAGGCAAGTGACAAATGACTAAGATATAAGCATGAAATGCCCTCAGTAACTTAATCAACTGTAGCTCTCACATATCACATCAGTTAAACAGACTAACATGTTGATGGTCACAAACCTGTGAGTGATGTTGTGTCGACCTTGTGCATTTTTTTAAGAATCAAGTTTCTACATGGTGGCAATTTCTATTATTTATTGCTGAGTCATTACTTTTAGTGCTGTGCAAAAGTCTTGAGCCATGCCTCTTTTCTTTATAGCTTGCTTCCAAGGAACCAGATTTCCTTATAGTTTGAGCACTAGCTCTCTTCTGCAGGCCTTTCAAAGTTTTTCTTTGGACATTGAATCAGAATCAGAATCAGAAACTTTATTGTCATTGTCACCAGTACAACGAAATTAAGAAAGGTCCCCGATCATTGCGTCATCCCTAACAATATCAGAAAATAAATAAAACAATAAAATTTCAATAAATAAAAATAAACAAAATAATAAATAAAATAAACAAAATACTTAAAATACTAATAAGACATATCAGTAAACATTCACGTACATTCCCACATACATGCCTCAGACAGCGAATGGATTAACACAAGAGTGGCGTGATGGACATTATTTTGCAGTATTCAGATGTGTTATTGCGGTTGGATAAAAGCTGTGTTTGAGTCTATTTGTCCTTACACTGATTGCCCTGTACCGTCTGCCTGAGGGCAACAGTTCAAACAGGGAGTGACCAGGATGTGAGGTGTCTTTAATGATGTTTTGGGCCTTTTTAAGACAGTGGATGTTGTGTAGAACTTCCAGTGTGGTGAGTGGGCAGCCAGTGATCTTTTGGGCGGTGTTAATGATCCCTTGGAGTGCTTTCCTCTGGGCTCCTGTGCAGCTAGTGTACCAAATGCATATGCAATAGATTAGTACACTCTCGATGGTGGCTCTGTAGAAGGACACCAGCAGTCTTTGTGTGATGTTATTCCTCCTGAGAATTCTCAGGAAGTACAGTCTCTGTTGGGCCTTTTTCAGCAGCTCGGAGGTGTTCACACTCCAGGAAAGGTTCTCCTCTATATTGACTCCCAGGAAGCGGAAGCTTGCCACCCTCTCTACGCAGTCCCCATTAATGAATAGTGGTTGGATCTCTGCCTTTTTCCTTCTGAAGTCTATTATGAGTTCTTTGGTTTTTGAAGTGTTGAGAAGGAGGTTATTGGCCTTACACCATGACGTCAGCTGCTGGCTGGTTTTCACAAATTTTCAGTCCAGTCCTTGCACCTAACCTGACCTCAGAGATCCATTATAGACTAATTAATCCAAATCTGGACATTTTTTGGTTCAAAGTACAACAAGTACAAGGTCAGGAGTGAGGTACTGCAGTAAGTGTCTATAACACTATCTCCACTAAAGCATCTTGGAATCTCTGTCATGATTTGGGGCTGTGTTTCAGTCAGTGGTGTTGGGTATCTTGTCAGAATTTATGTAATTATGAATGCAGAACAGTATTATCAGAGTTTGATCCACCATACATACCATCTGGAAAGCATCTGGAAACAAAACAGAACAAAACACAACCAGCATCCAAAGAAGAGCTTTGAAATTCCTGCAAGAAGAGGAAAACTATTCCTGAAGACAACTTAAAGAAATTACAAGAAAGCATGCCTAAGAGAGTTCAGACTGTGTTGAAGAATACAGATGACTTGAAATCTTCAATCTTTCTAATCAAGCTGATTAGAACTGTTTTTGCCTTATATACTGTATTTTATTTCTATTTTCCCTATTTAATGACCATTTTCCTGACAGAATATAAAGAAAAAGTGTTCAGTACTGTTGCTGTTGGACAAGCACTCCAAGATATTTTACTCTTAAGATAAGCCACCTCTACCACTGGCAGGATATTAATGTTGAGAATATAACTTTCAGCTCTTTTGTGACTAATCAGGTGTCGGGCAAGTGCAAACTGGAGTAGCTCAAATGGACGAGCCATCATGACATCAAACGAAGGTTCACAGCAACAGATAAAGTTAAATAATGTGGTATGCCAATGAGATGCGGGCTCATGTTGTAGCGCTCCCAGTGACTACACTGTAGGGTATAACAACATTTAAATAACCCTCTTTTAAAAGATATTATAATCAACAGCTGTGCTTTAACGGTTTGGAGGGTGAAATAATAATAAGATTTGACAGTTTTGATCAGAAGGGGACAGAACAAAAGGAGAATTTGAATCAGTGTTAACGTCCTCTGACTGCAGCACAAATTAGTATTTAGTCTGCAGCAGCACTGCGACACAACACTATTTATTTTCAATTATCCCTGAGCCACAAGAGATGGAGGCAATGTTGTTTTGTTTTTGCTGCTGCTCAGCAGATCACAACCCCTCTGATTCAGTTTCCCTCTGACACTGTATATCAATCCTCATGCCCCTGCAGAGATCAGAAACATCTGCGCGCAAAAAGCATTTTTACGGACAATAAGAGATCATGACTGAGTTTATAATGGGAAAAAGCAACAGTATGCTGTGTTTTGGCATTACAGATGAGCTAAATTGCTCTGTTTCTTTAAGTAAAGTTACATTACGGACATAAATTGCACAAAGCTTTAGGGTTAAAACATAGTCAAGAAAGAAAACAGTGAGTTGGCATCGGTCATATTGACTTAGAAAAACACAGGAGAAATCAAATAGAGGGCAGCAACAGCTGGATCTCATTGTCTATCACTGCTAACAGGTACATTTCTGCTTTCCCCTGTAGTGAGGGTGAAGGTGTATATTTATGTCTGTGTGTGTGTGTGTCTGTGTTTTCACATCATCAGGATTAGGTGTGATGGAAGTTGAGTGACCCTGAGTTCAGTGCTGGTCCAAATAAACAGTGGAGGTGTTGATACTAACTCTCAGCAGCTGAACCCAGGAGACACCACACTAAACCAGAGGTAATGACTTTATACACTCCTCATCCTGATGGGAAATGGCTTCATTGCAGGAGAGCACATCAATTTAAAGCCTAAGCCATGTACAGATATGTGTTTATGGATACCTGGAGACATATTAATTTGCAGAAGTCATAACTTTGACCTAATAAAAACACCAGTACACCCAACTATAAACAGAGTTAAAGGCAGCATACAAATCTGCATATTCTCAGTACTGTTTTTTTTTACCCTCCACATGGATTAAATTCCCATCTTTATGTATTTTGCAATGAATATGAAACTGGGGTTATGGAGGGATTGATGAAGTGTCAACTGCTCTTTGTCACATCTAAGCTGTTCCTGCAGAGGTCACAGCACTAAAAATAGCTGTAATATTTTTGATTTTCCTACCAGCTGTATTTAATTGTTCTTACACCAGATGTTTAGTTGTTGACTGTAATATTAAAAGAAGCACCTTGCTTCTTGACTTTGTACACTTTGATGTGCAGTCGTGTTGACAACATGTCAGACTACATCATCGCCAGATGTGATGGACTGGTGTCTTTGGTTTGAGACGGGCTGCGGAAGTTACAGTCCGACAACTTTTTGTGGCAAATGAGACTTGAAGTCTGAACAGCGTGCATATTACACTACATCTTACAAGATCGTCTTGAATGTAACCTTTGACTTCTTAATAATGTCTTTTAACACCTAAAGTATAGCTCTCTACTTCAAAATGTTCACATGAGAAAAATAATTTATATGACAGGTAATCAGGGAGGCAGTGTTTGGGAAGTAGAAGTATAGGCTCTGTATAGAGAGTGGAGAAGTTCGTCTCTGTGCCAGCACTCGCACTTATTGATTAAAACAGACCATGAAAGACAATATCACCCTGAGGGTCAGTAGCTGATTAACCTCCACTTCTCAACATTTTAATCAACTGCTGACCTCTAAAGGGCTAAAACAAGAAGGCTTTGCCTTCTCTGCTCCTCTCTCCAGGCTCTTAGTAGGGGGGCTGCTGTAATGAGACAGCCTATAATGAAGTTGGTCCCAGAAGACGCTCACACCACACAGGAGTACAGGAGGAACTCGGTAAAAGATGCCGACCGCTTTTGTCTGTTCACTGAAAACCAATGATGATGCTGTACCAATTAAACGAATCATACAAACGTAGTACAGAATAAAATCCGTGTTTCTAAAAAAAAAGAAAAGAGTGAAGCATCAAACAACTGGAAATTTTACCATAATAGAAAAAAATCTTTGTCTGTGTTTTACTCTTTGGCCGCAAACTCCTGCTAGACCACTTGGAACAACCAAACATGGCACACAAATAATCTTCCACAACAACAGCATTTAATTTATACCCACAAAAGCTGAATTGTGCACGACAAACAATGAATCCATCCATTTTCATTCATTTGTCCGAGTCTGGGTTGCAAGGGCAGCAGGTGAGCAGTGAAGCCTAGACCTTCCTCTCCCCAGGCACCTCCTCCAGCTCACCTGGGGGAACACTCAAACCAGCAGAGAGATATAACCTCTCCAGTGTGTCACGAGTCTACTCCTGGTAGGTAGGATGCTCAGCCATGCAACACAAAAAAAATGTCCTGAAGTGGATAAAGACGTGATCTAGCGTTCTGTGACCAGGATGAATTGTTCATCCCATTCATCATTGTTCCTCCTGGATGAACTCCCCTTTCTAGTTCTCTGGCATAGAACTTCCCAGGAGGGAAGCACACTCTGCCAATCCAGATGCACCACTTTATTTCTCCACATGGCGCTGCAGAGACATGTCAACTAAGACAGCTCTACAACATTTAGGCCTTAAGGAACTCAGGGAAAAAGCTCATCCACCCCAGGGGCCAGGCCACAATGGAGTTATTTAACTACCTCGGTGACCTTGCCCCCAGTGATGGACAGGTTGTCTTAAGTCCCGAGTGGCCTGACAGTTTGCCAGAATTGCTTTAAGGCAGACTGAAAGTCTTGTACCATGGCTACACCAAACTCTTCCAACACCAAAATCTTTGCTTCAGCTACCACCAGAGTCATGCGCCGCTTGGCCTACCAGTACCCAGCAGCTGATAGGTCTCTCCACCTCTGATTTCCACCATTTGGTTGAAAAGTTACCATCACGGCAGGAACCAATAGGCATGTGGTGCATTGTCTATTTGGACTCAAGTGTCCCCAGACACCTTTGGAATACGGGAGTTGTAGATCTCATGAACCAAGGCCTCTGCCAGACATTCCCAGTACACTTTCACTATACATTTAGGCACCCCAGGCCTGTCCAGCATCTTCCCCCACCATTTTATCCAACTCATCATTAGAGGTCCAGAGAAAACTGAATTATTTTTGGATCATGTTCTTCTTGCATGATACAGCTTTGATCTGCATTTGTGGATGTCATGATTGATTCACAGACACTGATTTTTAAAAGTGTTCCTGAGCCCATGCAGTGATTTCCATGGATAATCATGTCTATTTTTAACAGTGTGCTGCCTGAGGGCCCAGAGATCACTGAAATTCAATACTGATTTTTGGATTTGTCCCTTGTAAGCAGAGATTTCTCCAGAATCTCTGAATCTTTTGATGATATTATTATCCACAGATGAGGAGATATTCAAAATCCTGGCAATTCCAAAATTTGTGAAACTCTGCCCATCTTTAATTCTGAGAAACTCTGTTTTTCTCTAAGACAGAGCGTCTTTATACCAAATCATGTTACTGACCTGTTGCCAGTTAACCTACAAAACATTTCTCTAGCTGTTTCCTTTTAGTACCACTTACTTTGCCAGCCTTTTGTTGTCCATGTCCTTGTCATTTGTCCCCAAATAAGTTAATATTTTTTAAGACATTGTAAGAAAAAATTATAGATATTTAGTATCTATTCTATTGCAAAAATTGCATTCTTTTAGACAGCATTGTAAGTTTTTGCCATCATATTTGGCAACCATCTAGCAACAGACTCAAACGGCCTGATTATAGTCTTTATGCACCTACAGCACCTTATGAAAGCATCCTATCATTTCACTTTCACAACAACATCTCATTTATATCCACAAAAGTTGAATCACACGTGCCTAACAACCACCTAGCAACAGGCTAAAATTAACCATTTTTAGCAAATAAACAACATCTACTACACTCTCCCAACAGCACAAACAAGCCAAACAATACTGTAGAACGGGCACGCACTAGTTCAGTTAATCTACTGTGGTTTATTTGACACAATCTAAGAACCACTGTACCACTGCTAGTCTAGTGTATACACCAACATTTTAATCCTTGATTCTCATATTAAAAACACTCTCAGTCAGACTGCTGTGAAACCCTAGTCAGACATTTAAGGCCCCCCGACGTGATGATGGAGTCTGCTGACATTGGTGCTCTCCCATATTTTCCTCAAATGTCACTTCAGGTTGACTTTTGTGCTGCTGAGTAAAATGCCTCCACAGCTATACCGTGGTTTAGTCTTATGTTTAGCACCGCCATGCAAACATTTCTCCATATATATTTTTAATTTAAGGGAATCCGATCAAAACACGTTTTCCCTAAAACTAATGGCTACATGTAATTATTTCTGCTGACATCAGCTAACAGTCGATATCACCAAGCTGCTAGCATGGCAGCAGATACTAGCCTCACACAGACTTGGTAAAAAGCATCATATAATAACTAACTTTTGGAAACAGAAATGTGCCAGAAACTGTGGCACCAGCAACTTATTATTATACAAATATGGTTTACATTGTTTAATTATATTTGTATTTTGTATTGTATTTGTATTTGTATCTTTAAGAAAATGTTAAATTATGTAAATAAGAAACGGGAAAGTTATTTGCTTTAACTCATGGTACAAAGCAAAACACAGAATAATTTAGCCAAGTTCCCCAGAAGCCCCTCTTTCAAAATGCAATTCTGGGTACAAGAACACCTGGGGAAATAAAAGCTTGATTGAATAACCAAAACCGGAAGCGGAAAGCCCTTTTGTGTTCCCAGGTAATTTGTAGCTGTCCCCAGGTAGCTGAAATGGTGAATGCTGGAAAAAGCAAAGGTAACTGTGGAAACTCAACCTGACAAAAGAAGAAAAAAAGAAAAGAAAAAAAAAGCTCAGTGGGGCAAAGAGGCAAAGAAAGCAAACAGGAAGAGTGATGCAAATAAAGAGTGGGGAGAGATGCCACTTTAAAGAATGAGCTACACCCTAAACAATATTTGATATTTTGATCATTTTAGAATAAAGATGAAAAAATGTGGTCTTGTTATTTATTGGCATCACCACTCTCACATACAGTACAAGCGGTTACATGAATGCCTCGGTATAATCCACTAAAGGTCAAAATGTCATCATAATTCCCTTTATTTCTGTTTTAGGTGCTGACAGTGATCATAATGGTAGAAGAAGAGGAAAGTGAGATGAGCTGTAACCAATGTTCCCTCTAAGCTGCGCACGTGCGCAATTGCGCACTGCTGGCACGGTCTCTGCGCACAGAAAATCTGCGTTGCGCACACAAAAAAAAAAAAAAAATCTAAAATGAATTAAAATTAAAATTAAAATGAATACTTTAACAATTCTGTTTTGCAGTGTTAGTAAGTGACTGGCTGCTCCCGTATGGGATTAGAACGATGCCACCTTATCCTATAGTCCAGCCAATGATGCGATTTACATTCGTATATACGCAGCTAATCAACGTCTTGACAGGCTATGACATCATCCTTATGTGCCGACACTGGTGTTTTAGCTAGCAAAGCGGCGTGGCTGATGTGGAGTGAAGCCACGTTAATGACAGCGTGTCCAACCATTGGAGATGTGAGCAGGACAGACGGAACAACTGACGGGAAAAGTGTGGACTTTATACCAGTTTTTAAATTGTGTTGATCGGCCACGTAAAACCAGAGTTATGATAAAAATATCTGCAATGTTTGGTTTTCTTCCTGAATACTATCGTTGTTTATATTTACTGCGGGAAGAAACGGTAAAAACGGCGTTTTATAATAAAAAACGCTCGAAAGCACTCTCCGCCTGTGAGCAAAAACAAAATCAAAAAAACCCCCACCCTTTCCTATTGGTCGAAAAAAGTACCATGTCGACCAATCAAAAAATGATATGACAACGTGGCATCTAGTTGTTAAGAAACGGGGGGAAGTTTTAGGAGTGACGGCGGTGTTTTGAGATGTGAGAGATTTGAGACGTTTAGCGCAAATCTTGTGTAGTTAGTGTGTAGTGTAGTCAATAGTTTTGTTGTGTGTGTCAGAACAATGAGGCGACTGCTGAATGTTACAGGTGTTACAGGAGTGAGACATTTCCTGCTGTCAGGCCTGCAGGTATCAGGCTGTTGTTCTCCTTTATCTCATAGTGGACAGAAATTATTTTTTGGAGTGGCACAAATAATTTGTGTGGCATCAGATTTGATGCAGAACAGCTGATTGTTCTGTAAATAGTTTGAAATGTTTGTTTAAAAGCACATTGGCTGCATTTAAAAAAACAAAAGTAGCTGCAAAAAACATTGCAGCTACCAGACCACATACTCATACTCATAATACAAGTCAGAGCTTTATATATATATATATATATATATATATATATATATAAGTTAAAAAGTTCAAGTTATTTTTACTTCCAATAGTGTTAACATACTACACAGGTCAATGACTAGATTTTTTTTACATTTTCATTGTAAGTGGGCTAAAGCAGTTAATTAAAAGTAGTCTAACATAAATGTAAATGCTGTAATTTGATTATTTTAATAAACCATGTAACTTGGATGGATTAGATGCTGGCGTGACCACAGTGCACACGTCTGATGTCGCTCACAGTGGTCCAGGGGATCGCTCAGGGAGTTTGTGTGTTCGCTCAGACACATGAAAAATTAGAGGGAACACTGGCTGTAACTATTTTGCTGAAATGTTGCTGCTGCTGCTGCCTGGATCATGCTGCTGCAGCTCCAATGAGCCATCAGATAAGAGGGTCTATCTAATTCATATTCTAATTAATATGGAGCCTCACTTCCTGCGTTTCAGGGCCTTAGGGGAGGACACCATTCATCAGGCATTATCTTGAGCCGAAAGGTTACCGCTCATCCAGCCAGCCGTGCTCTTTTACACTCTGCCCCAGTGCTCTCTCGCACTGTTCATATCTTTGTCCAATCCCTCACCCGTCATTTCCTGTCATTTTACACATAAGACGAGCATGCAGAGGACAGAAATAAAATAAATCAACAATAGCTACTGCAGGTGTGCATGTGTTTGCGTGTGTAGGGGGGATGCTTTTAAACACTCAATGAAACAAGGTGATATAAATGCAAGGGAAAAACATCAAGCGAAAAAAAGGAGGCAGCTGGATTCAAAAAGCATCTCAAATTGCCTACAGGGAAGCATCTTTTAGCTTATGTGGGAAACAGCGCGGAGTGGATCATCTGTCTTTCTCACAGTATGGAGCATTCATTTCCATTTATTGATACTAGACTCAGTTCTTTTATTGTCACTGTTTTGGAGGAATAAAATTAAGTTTTCAGCACCCGGAGTTAAATGAACAATAAATAAATGCAAAACAAAGAGAAGCCATAGGTGCAGAGCAGCCGTAGGGGAGGCATAGGCAGCGATGAGATGCATTTAATCATTAACATCCCCACACCCACCCTCACCACACACACTCACACCAAACACACACACACTCACACAAAATCTTCTGCTTACTAAAATAATGAAAACAATCAAATCACTCTTCATGATATTATTAAAAAATAAGTGGGTTTGTAAAGCAGTTACACTTACTGTGCATGCACGGTGCTTTCTGTATCGGTGGGTTAAAATAAAACACTACTGACTTTTTACATACACTTACCAACCACTTTATAGCTTGCTAGTAATGAGCTGGACCCCTTTAGGGATCAGAACTGCATTATTCTTTTTTTAAAATATGTTTAAAATAGGCTTTTTAGTCTTTATTTGATAAGACACTAGGAGAGAAGGTAGGAAAGTTGGGAGAAGGACCAGGGGAAGAGACACACACAGTAAATGGCCTTGGGGCGGATTCAAACACAGACATCTACATTAGCCTTATGGAATTTGGGTCGTCTGGTCAACCCAGCGAACTAAACTGGTGTCTTTTCCTTGAACCTTTGTGGTACAGATTGAAAAAGGTTCTGGAAACGTTCCTCAATGAAATAAAATGTATGTTACAACAAGCCTATAACAAGTATCTTATGCACTCTTGTACTTTGCACACTAGTAGGCTATATGCTTGTTTGAGGTTTTCAAAATATAAAAGTAATGTATAATTAATTTAGTCTGTAATGAGCTCTCTAACGTGGAGGTATAATTCAAATATAGATAAAGTACATGTGAACTGTGCTTAAGACTTGCATTTGTATAAAGATGCTTTAGTTAGTTGGCATAGTTCTACTTGTACGATAACAGTGATTCTGTTAAGTGTAACAATAGTATTGCCACATGTGCTACTCCCTCAGTATACACATACACAATGAGAGAAAGAATGAAATGGTTAACCAACCTGAACACAGAGATAACTGTATAAAGATGAAATTAAAGATGCATTGTAAAACATCCTGCAAAGTCTCTGAATCAGTAGAGCTGTGTTGCCTGAGGCTGAGCCACTATACTCACACACAGTTTACTACTGAGGGGGTGATGTGAGCATGGTCCCCCGGGTAGGAATCGTTACTCGACAGACATTTCTTTAATAACCCTCTTCGTTTTTCTTTCAGCTGCTTAGACTGAAGTTGGTTTGCAGAGCAAAGATGCTCTGACTCACTGATTTGAATGCATTCTTGACAGATTGATTCACAGTATGTGAGAAGAAAGGAGGTGATCTGAGGAGCAGTGGGAGAGGGAGAGTGGCAGCGCTAATGCAAACTGACCAGAAGTGACAGGCAAACTGTGACCAGAGGGAGGACACTCCTGAAGCACACTCACACGCACATCTCTCAGCTCGCCTGGCGTACAAAGAACTAACACACGCTCTTTATTCAGGTTGGCAGAGAGGTGGCTTTAGAGAGGCCACTCGTCAGCAGGAGGACTTGGGGTGAAGTCTCCGTGTTGGCAGACAGCCACCCTCCTCGAGCATCTCTAAACAAGACGCTTCAGTTCCACGCACCAGGTTAACAGAACTCACACCAACAGCTGCTGTTTATGATTAACTGTACGGCATTTACTGCATTGTGACTAGGTAGAAGACACTCTAGAGGGACTTGGAAACACACTCATATTTGGCAAGTTAGGTCTATTTGGTTTTATCACATTTAATGATACAAATTTATAGCAATTCCACTTGCTAGACAGCTTTCATTACAACAAAGAAACAGACAAAAAAAAAGAAGTCTGTTTTCCAACCTGCAGATTGGATTGCATTTGAACTTTTGTTTCTTTCTAGAAACACAGTGAATCACAAACGGCACTGGATAAACACGTACAGATGAATATCCACACATATCCAAAATGAACTTTAAGATTTAACAAAGGGTGCGGGAAAGATGCAAAAGGTGTTGCCTAGAAACAGAAAAAATATTCCTTTTCTGGCTCAGGACCAAAGAAAATTCATCAAAACAAATGCAAAGCCTGTGTCTCTGCCTTTGTCCCTGTGCCTCAGACCACATCACCGCAGCACCACGAAACCGTCTTCTCGTACGTTACCGTTTAGTTCTTTTCCCCGGGAGACAGGAGTTCAGTTAAATAGGGGTCAATGTGCAAACATGTTATGAATTAACTGGCTGAAACACTGATTGGCCGCAACACTAAAACCACTGACAGGTGAAGTGAAAGATTAATCATCTTGTAACAATGCAAAGTTCTGCTGTGGAACCTTGTGGATTCATGAGGATATTACTTTGACACCTACCACCCATTCGAGTATGATGAAAACCAAGCACATCCCCTCACAACCATGACTCTGCCTAGCAGCAACTTATGAAGAACTCAAGGCTTCACCCCAAAATCAAGTCCACTGAGGCCCCACCCTGCAACCACAGGACCTAAAGGATCTGGTTCTAAAGTCACACTTCCACGGTCCTGCATACATCCATGCCCCAACCTGCAAGAGCTGTTTTGAGCGGTGGTGAGATGCAGATGTTTACTGCCTGATACCAGACTCTATTTCCATCTTTAGTGAGCTCTGAGGAGTGGAAAAATTCAAAGGTATTGACCCAGGCATATTTACTACTATAAAAAAAGCCACAGTAATATGAGATAAATTGAAATGTGCTACTATTTAACCTTCCTGTTTGGTTATGATTAAGCCGTCTGTGTTATGAAATCTTTAATGCAGATACAGAAAATGAGCGTTATCAGTCATTTCAAAGAAAATCATCTTGCTTTATATGAGGACTTCAGCATTTGTCATTTTTATAAATCTCTGCCAATGCAGCATTTTGACGGCATGGCTAAAAAACATTACATTGTGACTGTGAGTTGGATGTTTTGGAAAGCCAGTGATCAATAAAGTCACTAATGAAACATGACAGGTGGTTGTTGCGTCATTTTATTGTATCAGTGTGGCAGATTGCAGGCGTGTTTGTGTAATAATTAGAAGGAGAGAATGCAACATATTTAAATAATTCCTTCCATCAGAGAGAGAAGGCTTTGAGCCTCTTTTAGATCATTGTTTTGTTTTTATCCATCTCCATCTGCTGAATGTCACTGCAAACTAATAACAGGGTTACACTGTAATATTAAACTTTTGTTTTTCATGTTTGTTTTTATGCAACAGTATAGACTAAAGGAAGCGTTTTATTATTTAAATCTCTTATTCGTTGGCCTTCTTGTTTCACACCTGTCCAATATGTGCATCACTGTAGGATTACATGCACTCTGTCTCTGGTGTGATTTATAGTTAATCATAGTAAAGTTTAAAAGGTTGTGCTTTTACCTGTTTTCTGTCATTTATACACCGTTGCAAAGATCCACGATCATATTAAGAGTGGTCAGTGTTTCAAATATTGAGGTCAGAGAAAGATGTAAGAAAACCTTTTAAGACAAAAGCTCATGTTTTCAGACAGCTCAGCATGGATTTCCTTATATGGTCATGTCAGTCAGGAAGGGCTCTGTCTGCAGAAGCCAGGTGAGGATTAGATTTTTGTAGATTAAGTGCATAAACACACTTAAAAAAAAGTGCAAGAAGATAGTTTTATCCCCTAAAGTGTCACTTTAAGTCTTTGAAGATTTCCCACATCATTTCAGTTCAACTTGATCATTTAAGTGAAAGACGTTTCTATTTATATGTGTGTTGCTACCAAAAAGAGGTTATTAAAATTTACAGAAGTTAACCTTTCGCTTATTTGTGTAGAGTGAGTAAAAAAGAAGGATTTTAATATTAAAACACATCAGGCTTGCTGTTTTTTATTGGCCTCTCCTAGTACTGGTCTCCTGTCAGCTCTGCAATGCAACTGATATTAAAACAAAAGCAAGTCTAAGTGTAAAGTCATAATGAATGGGTGTAAGCAAACTCATATCCGAGTGCATTCCTTCTGACACTGCACTGTCTCCACCCCAAACACCACACTTCACTCAGCCGTTCACAGCTCACACATTTGCACACGTATGCATTTTTGTTTTCGTCTCTCGCTGTCTG